>NW_009646412.1:907978-919016 GCF_000708025.1 Charadrius vociferus
ATGGGGATTTCTGCCATCAGGGAAATATCTGGAGAATAATTTTCTGAAGGGAGCAGCTGACCGGCAAGGGATCCAGCCGCCCTCAAAGACGTCATGTGAGATTTTTCACAGGATGCCAGAGAGGGCACCGAAATCAGCAAGATCACAGGTCTTCCAGGCATAGATTCTCAGTCACCCTACCTGTAACTATTAACACAAGCATTACTTCACAGTGAATGAACTCTACCCACGCCCCTTGCAGAGATGTGGCATGAGGCTCCTGCAACATTTAATACTATTTAACCTCTCAAAATAGGGCTTTAACGAGGCTTAAATGCTGAGTTTGTGCTAGACCTTCCAGAGGGACAGTTCATTTCAACTTGCTGACCTAATATTCATGAACTTGAAAGCAACTCTGATATAAATAAAAAAAAAAAAAGTGCTGTTTTACATGTGCATAAGCATATCTGCGTGTTTTTGTGGGTATTCCCATGTGATGGTATTTGAAAATGCACCCCATGAAGTTTCTGGCCAGAGATTAAAAGGTATAAATATAAACATAAGAAGAGCTGGCTTTTTTTTTCTGCTATGTTTTACTGTCTGTGATAAGCACATTAGCAAATGAAGAATGGACCGTGAACGTAGCCCACCGATGTATACGTATTGCAAGTCTCCACTGCGAGTCTCCATCTGCACCCACAGTGCACTGGACAGAAAGTGTTATCGATGATCCCTGTGGTCCCTTGAGGCTCAAGATGCTCTAACCCGTCCTTGTGGCTTGGAAAATCCTTTTACCGATTGCCTGAAGGTTAGTCAAAAGACCTGCTGTCATATAATCGCTGTAATAAATGTATATGTATGTTCCAAAGATGCAGTCTTATTTTTACAGCGGCTTTGGGACTGGGAAAAGTAAACTGGGAAATGAAAGACCTTTTTTATTAATATTTCTGTCATTCTCTTCCTTCACTTTTCTCAGCAGTTTCTCACCATCTCTAAGATGCAGAAGGAAGAAGCCTATGCTTACTACGCTCCTGCAGTTCTGGCTAAGACAGGAACTCAGGAGGCTCCAGGAGGACCACGTATTTCAGTGTGCAGAGCCAGCAACAGGCCATCCATACAGATGAGTACCTAAGTCCACAACATATATTAGCTTTAGAAGCACGACTACCACTTTGGTGGCTTAAGTGCTCCTGCTCCTGAACTAATACGTGGTACGTGGTACGTGCAGGTACAGTGCAGGCCAACCTGTCTGCACTTAGTATGAGAAACTGTTAGTGCAAGTTAACACGACTAAACCTTCCTCAAGTTGATTAAAAGAAAAAAAAAAAAAAAAAGCAACTGCTACTGGATGATTTAAGGTTCTCTAAGAAGAACAGAAAGAAAGAAGGAAAAATTGAGAAAGTGTCCTTGGAAAGGTAAAGAATGGGATGTAACTGCTGGAGGAGAAAACGCAACATATTTGAGGTATTATCAGCCTCAAACAGTAAACTAGAAATCTTGTAAAAGGTGGCCAAAACAAGAACCAATAAGGACAGGAACTTAAATGAATCCCTGAAACTCTTGGGAGTTTAGCTAGCGGGCTGGTGATGAGACCTCAGCAGGGTCTGCAACTCACTGCTCGGTTTCACACAGCTATGAGTGCATCCAGTAGAGCAGGCTGGCAGAAGAGACAACTACCAGCTACCCAGTTTCACCACTTCGGTAACAAACAACTTTGGGACATATCTGAGAGATGACAATGTGGCATTTCTGACTGCTCTGCTACCCTGAAGGTGGGTCTGCAAGAGTGAAAGAACAATAGAGCTGCAGAAAATAAACTCTTCTCTAGAATCCTCCACTGAACCAAATCAGAAAGCGGACAGAGAGAAGGACAGAGAGAAATCAGTCCAGGACAGAGAAGGTCCCAAAATGGCACATAACATCCTCCAACTTCTTCCTGACAGATTCACCTGTAGTTACCTGAGAGCTCTGCTTGGTGTCAAGTCAGCACAATCTGCCCCGGTCAAGCCACTTGGGGCGCACGCAAATTGCCAGTCTGCAGAAAATGTGCCTGCCCTGCCAAAAGAAAGGAGAAACATTCTTGGGAGTAGTTGAAGAAACACAGTATGAAACTGTAAGTGCAGTTCAGTATTAAATATTATGAGACAGTATCCAGTATTATATTGGCAAGCCCTGAGACTAGGACTTTGCACATAAATACTCCATCATATGAATGTTAAAATAAATATACACTAACCTGCACGGTGTGTGCACAAACAGAAAACAAGCAATTCGGTTCAAAAGAAGATACACAGTTGGTTGCACACTTCCCCTAGGCAGAGGGTGACAGGACAAACATCTGGTGCTAATGATATTCTTTAATATAGGTATAAACTTACTCGGATTGAGAGGGCTGAAGGGACTAAACAGATTACGTGCTGTGTTTGTACTGGCAGAGCCTCTTCCCTCTCCTCTCTGGGGCTGTGTCAATGCAAATGCAATGACTGCTGCCAGAATGTCATCTTGAAAGTTCTCAACAGCTACCAGACCATATGTCACACAATGTCGCACTGGCAGGGATGGGACTAGAAGACACAGCTGGCTTCCGATTCTCTATTTTCTATGGTCCTAGGAAAATGCCCTATCGCTTACAAGATACTTAACTGCAGTGATGTCAAAGCATGTACTGAGATACATTTCTGTTGCATCTCCTTCTGTGAGATCCCACCAATATATTTAAAGGAAGGGTTTAAGAATTTGAATAGATTGATGCGTTAATGCAAAATTGATGCAAGGCCGTTATTTTCTTCCAACTCTTATTTGAAAAATCAACTGACCCAACCTCCTTCTTTGCTGATTCATACCTGACTTCTGGTTTAGATAGAGTACAGACCACGTGAGGGCCTATAATCTCAGCCCAGCATTTAGACAAGGCCAAGAGCTCAAAGCGAACCGAGCATTCAAGATAACAAGTTAATAAACAGTTGGCCACCTAAGACTGATCTGGCCACAGGACAAGACTGGGCTAAATCTGGTCTTGATCCAAACCAAGGGCTGATAAATCTCCCTTAATCTGGAAGTGATTAATTCTCTTAAAGGTCAAAACTCTGAACTCACTGCCCAGAAACCCTGTAGTCATTCCCCTTGGGAAAAAAAAAAGAAAAAAATAATAAAAGCCAACCCACAAAACCAAACCAAACCCCCAGGGAACAAATATTCCCTTTGTAGCGCATAAAATCGCTGCTTTCAGTCCTTCCAATCAAACCACAAAACAAATAGCACCATAAATTCCACCCTGGAGATGATCTTTCCCGAGGTCCCCTTTTCATCGCCCCTTTCATTAGCTCTGTCCCTGTCCATGACGCCATAGAGCACCAGGGCGAAACCTCACCGTGTGCACAGGCACAAGCTGGCATAGGCGCAATGCAGTTCGCCAAGCCTGCCTCCTTCCGACTTTATCACCAACTTGCCTCTTGACTCCCAGGATGGTGTGCCTGATGTCATTGCTCAGTCATCCTCAGTCTGATTTGCTGCCATTGGCAAAGACCTACGAATTCCCTATGGAAACGAGTCCTCCAGCTTCTGAGTGTAATGTTACTATCCTTAGCGTTTTCCCAGAAGGATAAAGTGCAATGAACCTTTTTTTTTTTTTTGTGGTTGTTTTTCAGCTAATGGGATTAACTGTGGAACAGACATGTGAGCGACCAATCTTCAAAGTAAACGGTTGGGCTTTCCTTGCTGAAGTAATCAGGTGATCAAGGCAAAGCTGCATGTTCCAAAGTTCAAAGGTTAAAACTGGGATGACCGGTCCCACATAAATAAAAGTCGTGTGATGCTACAGGATCTTTGAAGTACTCACCGTGGATGAAGTCCTGTGCTTCATCTTTCTTCTAAACTTATGCATGTCATATAATCCATTGATTGACAAGTGCTGAGGAAAAGAAGTGCCAAACACGTCTGGGCCTAAAAGCTGTCATGTGGACTCCAGTAATTCGTTGCCCCTGCAGCATCTCATGGAAGATTTTCCACTTGGCACTAAGTAAGTCCTTGTAAAAGGAAGGCAGATTTTGTGACATGCAACCCATAACTTCAAGTGGACGTCAGGATACCTATCATGGTTAACTTCACATAGCAAGAAGCTCAGAGAAGAAATAGGTCAGGGCCCATTTAATGGTGTATCAGAGAAGCTTTCATGAGGCTCAGCTTTATTTAAAATCTGGATTTTAAATAAGCTACATGTACAATGTGAGTGTTACTACCTGCACCATCCCCAAATCTTCTCTTCCAGCCTATCAAAGTCTTTGCAATGGCTGTAAGAGCCACTCCTGTATAATTTTATAACAGCTTTGATCCATTAATTTCAGCTGAGTTCCAGCTGACTGACCCCAGCATGAGAAAAAAAAACAAACAGCATAGCCAGAGCAGGTCTTTCAGCTTTATTCAAAAATCGTTCTTAGTTTGGTCACCATATAATATTCAATCTTCTATTAATGTCTTTCATAAATTTTGCAACCAAAACTGCAGAGCACAATGGGTGGGGTAGAGATCACTGACACCACACTTAACCATTGCTTTTCAGGTAGCTGGAAAAGATGTGAAGCACACTTGTAAGAACTGAGGTGACAGTACAGCTGATCAGGACTGCAAGCTCCTGAACAGCATTGTTTCTAGCTGGCCTTTCCTTGGGAGGGAGATCGCAGAAAAAAAAAGGAGGGTGAATGTAGGGCAGCTGAGGTGGAAAAAAATAGTATACAGAAACAGCAAGCGGGAAGCTTCTGCTCAGTCGAGAGAGTATGGATACAAGGACCCTAGAAAAGGGAAAGGGAAAGGCTTTCCAGCTGGTGATGCAGCTGGAAACACAGGAGGGCTGTAAGGTAGGACATCGTGTCTCCACAGTTGATTTCTCCTGTGCTCAGAAGAGCAGGTCTTGAAAATAAAGAGATTTTCATCAAAGATACTTGACTCCAAGACAAATGTCCTCTCTCCAGATATGCTCAGATTGGTTTTAGATATGGTACTAAGTGTAAGACTTCAAGAATGCCCACCTACTTGGACTACCAAGTGCAGCAAGATGCTAACTCCTGAAAGCACTGATGTGTGGAGCACACACACCGAGATGAATTCACTAGTTTGCTGAGTACTGAGCGTAGATTTGCATGATGCCAGAACGATTTAAAATAGCTGGCAATAGCCACAGAAGCATTTCCTCACTTAAGACTCATCAAGCACAGCTAGGTCATGTCTGAACTGTCCTTTGGGCACGCTGAGAGCTAGAAGATGTCTCTGAGCAGTACCAGTACTTTTAAAAATTCTGCCTGGGGCCAACCATAGCCACATCTGTCAGTTTCCAGACATTTATAGACTTGTTTCCTTGCTTGCTAACACTTTTAGTGCGCATGTGTGTATGTATATGAATGTTCATATTCAAAAGTATGTATAGCTGGTAGCAAACTAGATCCTGTTACATATGTACGCTCATGACAATGTGTAAGTTAAAAGAGGAAAGTAAGGAGAAGCCAATAATTAGACCTTTCAGCTTAACTTCAGTTCCTAGGCACTATTAAAGCAAATGCACACTCTTTGTGCACACTGAAATCTACTTAAAGATGAACAGTATCCAGAGTCGATTTGCTAAGTTGTGTCAAGCCAAATTATTTTTTCTCCTACCCCAGTGTAACAGATTTTGTGAAGAGCAGTAGATGTTGACTTTAGTAAACTTTGCCACTGCTTCTTTCTATCAGACTAGAAAATCATAATACAAACTACATTTCCAACAGCACACATGCAAAGCCAGAAAACACTTCTCAGTGATGTGAGTGATATTCTATCGGAACAGAAGAATAAATCAAAGAGTTCCACACACTTCTTTCTGGAACTCACTATGTTTAGAAATATCTTGGATTACAGAGTAGATAATGTACTTCTTAAATCTACAGGTGGTATGAAGCCAAGAGGGATTGCTGGAGTGCTTTGGAGAACGGGATTAGAAGGCAAACGTCTGCATAAATGAAAGAAATTAACCTGGAGAAATGACAATTAAGGAAGGTACGACAGGTATCTGCAGACCTTCAGGGTTACTCTGCAGTTGCCCATGCTCTGACAACATACAGATAAACAAAGGGCTTCGTTTTCTAATTTGTGTGAACCTGTGCAAGTTAGAGGTAAAGAAATGTGCAATGTCATTTTCTGCATCTTAGAATGAATCAATTTATTAATGGAAGGGGAAACGGCCTAGAAACTTGCAACAAGATGCAAAATGTACCAAGTTCCCATATTTAGGGGCTGTAACACGGTGTTTATAAATATAAATAGCAATAATCTCCAGATAAGTAACTCACTTGGATGACTGATGACATGACTGCAGGGGGTATCAGTTTTTTTGGACAGAATTAAATGTTAAGGTGTCTCAGATCTTAACGGAATGTTCACAATAAAGGTAATCTTAGCAGCGGCAATAATGTTCTTTACTATCCCTAACCATGCTAATCTCTTGAAGAAGCAACAGATAGAGTGAAACTTCAGAGCGGAAACATACATGGAATTGAGTTCAGCATTCAAAGATTGTATGAACATGCCAAAACTATTAATTCTTCCCTTGCAGCATTGGGAGCAGAAAGGTTTGTTCCACTGGCTCCTGGCCAGGTCAGTTCCCCTTCAGCCAAGGGGAGAGAAAAGCCAGCACGACCTCCTGCCAGAAGTCCTCTGTGCCGTCCCAGAACATGAATGAATTGTAACAGCTGCCACTGGAAAACAAAGCGGTTGCGTTTATCAAGAACAATGAGGGAATACAAAATCCCTACCAAAGACTCTGAGAAATGTATAGCACCTAAAAGTTGCCATCCAGAAGCACGCGTTATGATGATACCTTCCTCAATTAAAGTAAGGACCTTCCATTTAGCACCACAATTACAAAGCCAGAAACGTTGCCACAGTCTCATACAGTTCAAAAGGGAGAGAAAGTTTTTATGCATCGCATATTTGATGTTATCTGTGCTCTCACAGTTTGTGACCAACATAACACTACAAAAGACACTAGTTCTCTGTACGTCTCATGGTTTCATAAAAATCAATATCTAACAAATACACATTACAGTAAGTGTGTTACTGATATATTACAGTCTGTATAGGCTAATTAATGACAGACGGACACAACGAGAAAGCTGAAAAGACAGCAAAAACTAGAATAATAAAACAAAGATATTGTTATGAATGTTAAACGAACAAATCGCCTACTAAATACATCTTATGAGACTGAATTACAGAATTACCACCAACAGAAATGGTTTCAGTTTGGTTTGAGTAATATACCTTCTGACAAGCCGAAAGTCCCAAAGGAAGTTACAGCCAAGACAGTGTCTGACCTTGCTGGTGGTTGACGTCCATATCTGCAGAATGCAAGCATCTGGCTTGCTCCTTCACTCTTCCCCGAGAAAGTTGTCCAACGCAGATGGCCAAGTTCTCCAGCCCATCATAAAGACATGGGGATTTACACACACCACGCTAAAATCCTGAATTTTCCTGCCCATCACTTCCTCTTTCACAGAGGACCTCAAAACCTTTTAAGACCCACAAGAAGTATGATACAATAGTTAAAAATTAGTCAATGTTATGGATATCACTACTTTTAAACTCAGGAAACTATACTGTCTAATCAAATAATAGCTTGCTGATCACTTTCAGAAAATTAGGAAAGGTGCTTTCGACACCTGCACGCACAGCATGTGCGTGTGTTGCTGTGTACCCACATCCTCAGGTGAAGAAAAAATGAAAGGTCTTGGTCAAAAGCCAAGTTTCTAATTTAGAGTGAGAGTTGAACTTTTAAAACAAATACGTATGTCTCCAGCCTAAAACCAAACAAAAAATTTGATGGTCTTTCATTAAGAAGTTTAAGAAAAGAAAAAAAATTATCTGTTTCTCATCCCCATGCCCTTCAGCCTTTAGTTATCTTGCACTGAAATACAGGAAAAAAACTCCATACTATTTTATACTTTCATATTTATTTTTATACATTTTTCTAAACAAATCTATTCTGATACGAGCTTAGTGGGAAAGGTCACCTCTGTTGTTCCTGTTGCATATAAATCTAAGTCTCTGGTATGTAAAGCTGTATTTATAATCCAAGGAAAAGAACATGGATTGTCTGATGCGCTACCGAAAGTTAACAGGTCCCAAGTTTAGATTGGGGATAATGTCATTCTTTGATAAACAGCCACTGTTTCTTAAAACCCAGCTGCCTTTGGCATATCAAAGCTGTCAGAGGTGCTTACAGCAGTGTATAGGTTATTATAACACACAACATATATTCCCATTGAGACATGTCAAATCACATACCTTTCATAATTTTCACACTTGATGACAAATTTAGATTACTATGCACATATATTGTTTTCCGAATGAAATTCTATTTCCAGGAGTGATGTAAAGTTAAAGTTATAAAATGATGCCATGTATCTAAACCATGTTTTCTTAGATGTTTAATTAAAAAGATTAATTCAGAAGTTCAGAAAATATTTATAATCAGTACTTTCAAAGGTAGAAGCTTACACTTAAACTCTTAACTCATATTTAAGTATGTAAAGAAAGGTTTTTCATTTTCAATGACTCCTGGCGGTGAATACTTCTGGACTTCATAAGAGTTACTCAGCACACTTGAAAATCAACTAGAATCTACTTAAATGTCCCCCTAAAACCACAGAAACCTAATTTTGAGTAGCTAGATGTGAGTCATCTATGTTGCAAAATTAAAAACCAATTCCTTCACATTTAAATCATCAGATTTCATTACATATGCAGAAATTAATAAAAACAGAATTTATCCATCATAATATATATATAAATATATATATGTTGGATTCCAACTTATGATATCTAAGTTCATAGCCTTTAACATATTAGCAATACTTGACCCAGTATAAAGGGCCCTTATCTTCCAGAAAGAAAGATATTGCAGGAAAAGTGTGGCAAAAATAGACTGGTCCGACTGTATTCCCATGGACCAGAGGACTAAAGAACAACAGCGTCTCTCCTTCCTCCGCGCATTCCCGCATTGCTCAAGACTCTACCGGCATTAGCTAGCCTACATCCAACAATGTGCTGACGCAAAGAGATTTAAGTATTGAAAGGAGACTGGTGCTAAGAAAATGAACAGAGAAAATAGGAAGTAAACTGGTAGCAGCTTGCTGTATGCAGAAAGCATAAGAAAATAGTTTTCCAGTAGGAAGGGGTGACACATGGATAGATTTAATGGGATAAATGTTCCTGAAGGACTGCTCTGAAAACAGTATGTGAATAAAGCTGGAGAAATATAGCAGGTGGACTGGAGAGGGAGGAAAAAGTAAAAACAAAAAAAAAAAAAAAAGAAAATGCAAAAATCAGACCAAGAAAGAAGAAAAACACCACAAAAAATTATAAACTATACCAGAGCACATAAGCATCTGTTAAGTATAGGAAAGAAAGCAATGAAGAAGAAAAAAACTTGAAAATTAATATGACATTTTTCTTAACTCTTCTTTACTGCATTCCTGTGTTCTGGGTTGAGGTTGTAACTGCTTTTGGATAACAAAACTTCTCAGTTCCCTTTTGCTAAGTATCTCACTTATAAAGGCTTAATTGGCGTTAAGTATCAATTGGAATAGTGTGACCTCCACCCAAGATAAATTAATCTGGCATTACTCTGAAGCATTTTCTTTCCCCTAGTCTGCTAGGCTCCCTGAATGTGAGCTAGGGCTCAAGGAGCTGCTATCTCAACACTGTCTGCAGGTCAGCTCCCAGTGAAAGGCGTACAACTCACCGGGGCTGTGCTGGTGCCTTTCACTCAGCTTTATGCTTCCCCATCTCGCTTTAGCTTGCTACTCCTTAGGCAAGGTAGAAATTTAGACAAATAAAGCTCCCCATCTTTTTCAGCTTGATTACAGCTGAACTTCTCCGCTTCTGTCCTTAACACATTTTACGGTAATAATGCCTGGGCTGGGAAATTGCCTGCGAGGCTGGCAGTCCTCAGACGGCAGGGGCAGTCACGGAGATCGCAGGTACATCCAAGCTGCCCTGCTGGGTTCACTTCTCAGAGGGCCACAGTATTTGGATCCCAGTGTTTGACAACATGCAGCCAGCAGAGTGATGGCAAGACACTCGGAGCATAAGCTAGATCACGCTTTTTTTCCAGCAGCTGAACACACGAAAAACAAAGTTCCATTTGCTGATGGTACCTTCAATCTGCTAAGTAATAGGGTATCCTAACTTAGTTTTATACACTGATGATGGAAGAAAACACGCTTTCTGACTAAATACCTTGCCATAGAGGATTTTACAAAAAAAAAAAAAAATCCAGGAAATAATCAAGATATACATACTATAGAACATTGTTCTAGAATATTGGTCCACCAGTTAAAGGCTGTGTTTATTGTACACACTAGGTTATTTTATCTTACAGTAAAGCACAGGCCATGGGATAGCTCTATGTTGGTACCTAAACCACTACCCATGTAGTCTGTCTCTCCTGTCTGTGAAGGCCACATAGATCCATTGTTCCGACAGGCGCCAGAAAAATCACCTAATATCATTCTGGACACCCAACAGATCGTATCTGTATTCCTTGAAGTCAGTGAGAACCTGATTTTCCAAGCAATTGCTAAGCCATTGCCTTTATTTCTTCTGAACTATCCCTATCAGTGTGTATTTTCCATGCATGGAGGAATAAAAACTACATATGGGGAGTAGCGTGAACTCTCCAGTGTAGCTCAGACCTAGTTAATTCAGCAACTAAATAACCACCATTTCTTGAATTCCCTCTCCAGTCACTATGATTATTAAGACATGTTTCACCTTGATAGACCCACGGTTTTTAAAAATACAGCTCCTACTGCCTGACGCCCCCACGACGCGCACTTAACCACACCACCAGATAACTCGGGGGCCGCCACAGGTACCGTCTGCCTCCCGGCCCGGCCCGGCCCGGCCCCAAGCCCTACGGTTTACTCTCCAGGCCGAGTCCAGCGACGCCTCCCGCCGCCTCTCCGCACGCCTCAACCCAAACCCTGTTCGAAATTCCCTCCAGCGCTGCCCCCGGCCAGGCCGACTGCGC
>NW_009646412.1:919710-939366 GCF_000708025.1 Charadrius vociferus
CCCCCCTAATTCCAGCTGGGCAGAGGCTGTAAAGCTCTCAGCTCCGTGAGGCCGCTGACAGCCGCCTTCTTCCCCGCGCAGTGCCTCTGCAGGACCGCTGCCAAGGAGGGACTTGGGGAGGCAGCGGTGGCACGAAATAGTGTTTCATCCCAGCCCCGGGGTGTTCTCCTTTTTGCTTTCAGAATCGGCAGCGCCTGTGGGGACACGTGCTGTGCAGTCCCCTTTAGTTGAGCTCAACATCAGCTGGTTTTGTGTCTCATTCAGCTCCTTCAGATGACTGTCACCACTGAAGGCCCTCCGCCAGCCTGACGCTGGCTTTGGCTGAACCTGTGCTGTCTCTCTCCTGTCCTTGGGGAAAGTTCAGTCTTTTACTATATGCAGGCTGCCACTCCACTGAGTGGTTACCACTGTGGGATTTGGAAATGCTTCCTGGGCTGTGTCTGTATGCCTTAGTGTTTCTGTGGTTTAGGCTGCTAGATAGAGATTGAGGGTCATGCTTATCTTAGGATATCAGTCATACAAATAAATGGAATATGTATCTTGTGACATCTGCCAATATTTGTTATTGGACACAATGAAAAAAGTAAATCCTGTGTTTTGTTGTTTTTTTTTTTCTTACCTTACAGTTGTGTATCTAAAACTATTCAAACCCATTTTTTCATAATACTCTGTTTTGGTCTTCTCCCTATGCAATCAAGCTTATACATGGAACTTACAGCTACAGCATTAAGCAGTTGCTTCCAGCATGGAGTTCTCTTAATCCTATGTACTCCATATGGCTCTATAGACCCAAAGTAATTTGGTTGTAATAAACGTTTAGAGGCTTCCTTAATTCTTCTATTCAATACTGTCTGTGAGATAAAAATACTTTTTCCACTGCAGGAATCTAGTTATAGAAAAGTACATTTCCTATTTATTTTTAAGTCTTCTATAAGTGTTAATTTTTCTTATTATGGAAGACTTAATATTCCAGTCAGTTATGGCAGTTAGCTTTAAAATAGCTACATATAGATATTAGAGAAGGTAAGAAGCATTTCAATTTGTGCTTTGAAGCATCGGATGCTGCATTTTCTAATGTAGAAAATAAGGTGTGGAGTGATAAGGTGACTTGCCCATTTCTGCATGGAAAATCTTTGAGCCAGAGGTAGAGTTACTCATTTAGTACTCTTAAACAGAAGAAATAAAAGTCAACTTGCAATTTTGGTTTCTTTCTTAATTGTCCAATTGTTCTTTATAATGTGTAGGCTGGGAACATGCTTGCTTTTCTTTTTATTTTGAATTACATTGTTTTTTGTTTCATTTCTAGGTTAAAGTGAAAATACCTTTTGGAAACAAGTATCTTGATGGTATCTTTTCTGTCCCAGAGAAGAAATCAACATATGGAGTGATTCTTACCCATGGAGCTGGAGGAGATATGAATTTCCCTCACTTGGTATCTTTGGCAGCCTATCTTGCATCCCGTGGAGTTCTGTGCCTGCGGTTTACTTGTAAAGGCCTTAACATTGCTTATAGGACTAAGGCCTTCAAAGCAGTTGTGGTAAGAAGCGACCAAATTACGCCAAAGCTTAGATCTATGGGTGTCATCTTCTGAGTTTCTTAAATTATGACCAGAGATTAGTCAAGCAACAGTGAAAAATTAGAAGTAATGGTTAGCTAAATGGAGCGCTCTCTGTGAACACAAACAGCAGGGGCGATTTTTATGTGGGCAGTAGCTGGAACAGCTGCAGCAAGTAGTTTAAACTGTTATATGTGTGTGTTTTATCTCTTTCTGCTGCTGCTATGTTATTTAAGATGTTCTTATATAGCTGGATTTTATTAAAATGAGCAACCTTTTTCCACTTAAAGTATCTTCCCGCTCTGGAGTGTGTAAGAAAGAGTGGAAATTTTCACCTGATTAACTACTGGGGCATGGGAAGGTGGCTTGAGCGCTTTTCATTGAGCATCAGACATTTTTATCAAGGAACTTAAATCCAGTTCTTAAGGAATTCATTTGTATGATGTCATTCTGATTATATGCACATTAATTTGAGATCAGACTTTGCTAGCTTTATTGGTCATCTGTTCTCCATTCTTTTTTGAAGAAGCATTATGTTGTTAGTGAGTTTATATTAATATGCTGCTGTGTAAAGTTAATTTAAAGGCCTCTGCTAAGATAGCATCTGATTAGTTATTTCCTAAAAACTGAAAAATTTGTTGCTGAATTTTATCTTCTCTGTCAGACATAAAATCATAGAGTCATAGAATGGTTCAGGTTGGAAGGGACCTTAAAGATAATCTAGTTCCAACCCCCCTGCTATAGGCAGGGACACCTTCCACTAGACCAGGTTGCTAAAAGCCACCGACAAAACTGATTGTGTCTTAAACTTTTCGTTGGAAATACGTGACCTCAGCCTCAGTGAAGGGCATTTTTGCTAACTTGTTTTACTTTTTGGTGGGCTAAGAGTGTGCATGTGGTCTGTTATTAGAACTAAGTTGAGAGAGAGTATCCATTTATGTTTTGGTAATTTGACAGGGCATCGGAAATCTTAGAGATAGAGAGAGGAGAACTAATATGAAATTGTTTGTTTATTATGTTGTTACTGCAAAATGTTATTAAATCATTTGTGTGAAAAAACAAGATAGCAACTTGTATCTGTTTAATCAGCAGTGCTGAAAGACTGTCCCATTTTGTTTAGTAGCTACAAACAAAAAAAATCCCCACCTCTCAGCTGCCTTAATTCTGACTTGTAATGTTTCTCTTTATCTTATTTCTTTAGGAATACTTAAAGCTTTCCGATGATTATAAACTTTCAGGTGTCTTCCTTGCAGGTATTGTTTTTATTGCCTATAATTTTCTCTCTTATACTGCCTCTGATGATAGCAGTCTGTAATTAGTCCGTTTTTTAAGTCTGTCCCACTTTGGTAAGAAGTAAAGGAACAGATGTGGATGACAGGTTTCAGTTTGAGGTGGGCATTAAAAGCTTGCTGTCTAACGTGGGAACAAGCTGAATAAACTCCCCCTAGTCAGCATTGCCTAAGGAGAGCAATTCAGCTGTCTGCTGGGAGAACCTCCTTTACAAAGAGCTGAATGCTCTGTAGTCTTGTTAATTGATTAGCGGTCCACTGACTGCCATGGGAACATAGGTGCCAAGCCCAATTACAGATCTGCATTCAGTGTCGGAATGCCACCAGCCCTATTGCTGGTGGCTGCGCGGGGTGGGTGTGCAGCTCGGCTCTCTCACAACTGGCGTGAGCAGCTCTGCTTCTCGGGTCACAAAGGGGAACATCCAGCCTGCCACTTTCACCACGTTCTTTTGGGAGGGAGCACAGCTGTCTAGACCTACTCCCCCTCCTCGTGATGCCACAGATCTCACTCCAGAAGGAGGATGGGAAGAGCAATAGACCATGTTTTCCAGGTGCTTTGGGAGAAAACTTCCTTGTTGCTTCTAAATGACAGGGCATGAGTTCTCTGATAATCCACGTGCACTTTTTAATGGTGGGTCTTGAAGAATTCCACTCACTGGTAAATAGAAAACCGTTTTGCCAAAGCAGGTTTTGGTAGATAAAACCTAGTGACAAATATAAAATCGGTTATATTATGTGAAAAAGGGAAGTAGATGGGTGTGATTAAGAATAACTTGATACAGGAAACCCTGAAGGTTCTCTGACTAAGTGAAACCAAATCTGCGCTGATGCAAGTTAATCCCACTGGAATCAGCCACTTCTAACACTCAATTATAGAGCATTGTCAGCTCATATGCCTCTTCTTTGAGGAGATATTTTGATATCCCCTTGCTCTTACTGACTGACCTCATGCTATCAGTTCACACTTTATTATTTTTTTTTTCTCCCTTCTACTTTTAGGCTGAAGGTTGAGGTGTGCATAAACACTTGCTGGATTTGTTTTGAGAGTAAGGTGCTTAAAACTTTCATTTTAATTTGAGCAGATTAAAGTTGCATGAAAAAAATGATACAAGGTAATAGCATTCTACATGGAATTTCAAGGGTTTGGAGCATAGGACCTCACCCTCTTTTCCTTTTGCCCCCAGGATGGGCGGCTGTTCCTTCCAGTATTGCAAAGGATCCTTCTCCGTTTTTCTTTTTTTCCCTTCCCCCCCTCCCCTGTTTTCTTAAATGGGGATGTGAAAATATAATAAGAGCAGCCAAATATTTTAGCAGAAAATGTTGAAATTAGGATTAATATTTTTCACGGAATAGATGGATAAAAGCATCCCTAGCATCTTGTACTTCTGGTACGCTGTAATACACTCAGCTGGATTGTTTTCAGGAGTTGTTTACTCGAACAGAATGTGGATGAGGTGACAGCAGATACACTTTTTTTCCTTTATTTTAACATGGGAGAAAGGCCGATCCATGGGCTCACGAGCTGCTGCCTCTGTGATACGTCATCTTAGCCAAGAGGATGATGATGACTTCATTCAAGGTCTAGTATGCTTATCTTACCCATTGCATCGACCAAAACTCCAGTCCAAGCTCCGGGATGAAGATTTATTGTTTATCAGGTGTCCAGTGCTGTTTGTCTCAGGATCAGCAGATGAGATGTGTGAAAAAGTGAGTACCCTTGTAAATCCGGCTGTGAAGGGGTAGTATGGAGGAACAGGAATGAGTCTGAGTGACATCTGTACTGATACACACAGCTGTGGCTTTGATTAACAGCCTTCTCTAAATACATATATTTATCTTCTAAACGGAAGCCTTGGGTCGGAAACTTCACTGGACATGAAGAAGCCTGGGGGTGCTTCATTTTGCTGCTTAAATCTTCTGGATCTTGCTTGATCATCCACTTCAGCAAACTCATCTTTGGGCCACTAAAATACTACTAATTTAAATGTTTTGTAGTTTTTGATATGATTGTACAAATTAAAAGAGGCCTATGGAAGAACCAAGTTATTTGCTATTTGGTTTTAACCATGTCAGGTGACAAAACGTAAACACTGTGCTGTATGACCAATTTCACATTCATTGCGCTTTCATGACAAATTCTTCTAGCAAAGCAGTTCTACCCTCAAATCGGACTTCTTTGGTAGAAAGTGCTATTTTTGTGGAGATGAAGAACGGGTGTGCAGAGGTGGGACTATAGTGGTTTCCTGCCTTGTTTTCTTGCAAAGTAGTTAGATATCTGTTGTTCTTGAACTGTTGAGCTTGAATTTGGGACTGCGTGCAATTGGCATTTTCTATGCTTAGACAGTTTCTAAGGAGTCATAATGCTTCCGTGAGGAGTCGTCACCAAAAGAAGTCAGGCTAGCAACCAGCAGATCCCTGGAGTGCCCTCTTTACAGGGAAATCTTTAAGACTTTCTGAGCTGGTTCTTAGATCTGTTTGCTGAGAAAGCTGAACAGAGTCAAAGCCAGTCTCTAGGGAATTATATGGCTGCTCTGCCACTGTAGACAACTCTGACGTAAGAAGTTTTGCCATTTTATTGCTAGTGCTACCCTCTGGCTGTGAAAGTGGATTCTTTTGTCCTTCCCCCTTTGTGGGGAAGGAGCCTGCACAGGGCTGTGACCTTTGCAGTTTTTTAAGTTTTAATTTTCTATTATTTTGTGTTTTAAGTGAGGGCTAACCTTTGAGGAAATTCCATTGCTGAACGCAGTGTGATCACGACTTTTCCATCAAGGTGTTTTTAATGTGCACGCAGATCCATTTCATTTTTAAGAGCTGCCTGTTATGTGTTGCACAAGCAAAGCAAGAGACATCTACGAGTTGCGCACTTTGTAGCAGCTGATTCTCTGACTTTTTCATTCTTGTTTTCTCCACAGCAATTGCTAGAAGGTGTGGCAAGCAAAATGAAAGCCCCTAAAAAAATCCATTGGATTGATAAAGCAAACCATGGGATGGCAGTCAAAGGACGAATGATAGACGATGTCATGGAAGAAATAAATGCACAAGTTTTTTCTTGGCTTAGAGAGAACGTTGAACTGGAGCACAAATGATTTGCAGTGTTTAAGCAGCATCTTCATTTAGTTGTTCCTAAATGCAGCAAATGCAGAGTTTGTTATTTCCAAGAGACATTTTTTAAAACAGTTATTTTCAGAGGTCTGAGTATAAATGCAAGTAAAACATTTTTCTGTGAATCAAAAATGTTATGCAAAACAATAAAGAATTTTTTAAAGGAAGGACAGAAAATTTACCAAATATTTAATACCATGGCAGCACTGTTTTCTGTGTTTCTATGCAAATAACTGTATAGAACACTCAGTGCTCTGCATTAACACGGGAATGCTTTTGACTGGTATTTGAAGTAATATATTGGAGAGAATCTATTTTGACAGCAAATCTTTAGATGCGTTTCATTTCTGAGTATATTACTGATGCTGTACTAGTTTGAAATTTGTAGAATTCTGTGGTAATTTGTGGAATTCTGGATCTCATCCGCGGAGGCTGGCCAGCACAGATTGTACTACCTTGGTGCTGCATTCTGGCACTCCAGTGTGCTTCAAAACCAGTGATGTAGGGAGAGGAATCTGTCATCATTTATGATGTCACTCCCCTGAGGAGCCAGATTCTCGGCCAGGGTGGGGAGGAGGAGGGTAGTGCCGGCATGGTGCTGCATGGGGAGCAAAGAACATGGGTCGGTTTTGAAAAGTCACCCTCCAGCAACTTTCCTTGCATAAAGGACTTGTCGCAGAGACCCTTTGAAAACATGGGCGTGGAAGGCTCTTAAATGAAAACCGATAAAAGACAAATGATGTTTATACTGGTGGAGGGACTCCTGGAGGAGGAAGCAGTTGGGACATGTTGCAAAGGGCTTCTGTTAGGAGGGCTCAGAAGAGGGAGGTTGGGGTCTGGAGCTCATTACCCATTAGCAGAAGGAACTCAGGTCTTCAACCAAGTGGATGAAATACTTCTTGTGTGCTTGCAGCTGCAGCCATCCCCATTATGGGCTATGAGTCACCTGTTGGTATAACCAAAGGTTATAGCAATCTATTAATTGCTTCCAGCCAAGTCATCAGCAAGTATCAGCTGAATGATGACCCCTGAGACCTGATGTCCCCTGAGATGAAATGGCTGGTTGGTCCTGAGAAAAGCATCTTGGCATTGTCTCTGGAGGTGGTGGTCTCATCTCCACTGCCACCAGTTCCCTAAAACCTGCTCTGGTCATTCTGCATCTTTATGGCTTGGAGCTTGCTGCGGTGGTGCGACCAGCTGAACGTGAGCAAACAGCTTTAGCCTGGAGGTTGTTCTTGGGAGGAACTGTTGTGTGTGACAGTGCAGAGCTGCTTAAGTGGCCTTTGAGTCAGACCCAGCGAGTTGAGAGGATTTGTGTGATGTTTTGGTCTGGTGCTTAGACCAGATAGCTTTTTAAAAGTCAGATACAGTATTCTCCTGTTGTTTCTCACAAGATGCCTCAAGAATGCTGATCTCCCAGCAGTAATGTTGTTCAATAAAGATAGCAAACATCTACATGTTTGCTAAAAAAACAACCATGTGGTTTTTAAATTGACTGGTTGCGTTACAGAGCAAATAAATCCTCACTTTGGACTGGAAACGTGCTAACTTTAGAATCTGATGAGTGTAGACTTGACTTTAAATCCACCTACGGATCACTTTCAGATTATGTCGATAAGCTCAAAAGTAACAGTCGAATTACTTACTATCAGTGGAAAGCAGGTATTATAAAAACAGACTAGACTGTTGGAACACTGATTGGTTTAGTTTCAGTAGTTACTGTTCAATGCTACTTAATTCTTTTACATATTGCCAAAGAGACTGAGTTTCACAGACAAAGCATCTATGAGAATCGTATGGAACTTAAATCTAATAAAGTGTCCAATAGCACTGTGTTTTCCCTTCAGGTTAAAAAGATATATTATAAAACTCACATTGTTGTCTTTGAGAATACTGATTCTCTCAGAAGGAACAAAGTTATAGTCTGAAAAAGATGGCTTTCGATAAATACATGGTGTTGGGGGGGTAGCTTTACAATTCTTATCTGCCCTTTTTTACAGAACACATCTCAGTATAATAAGCACAAACACGAATAAAAAGTATCTGTGTTTCCAAGGTATCTCAGGACAGCAACACGACTGATACAAACATGTTTTTTATTTAAAAAAAAAGAATTATAAAAATGTTTTTGAACAAGGCTCTGCAACCACTGCATGATAAAAAGGAAATAGGGGGTGCTTGCTTTTTCTTCCACATGTAGATCATGACACAGTAAACTTCATAATATCCACTGACATTATCCATTGGCATTTTAATCCAAGCTTTCTTCTTGCCTTAAGAAGACAGTCTGAATGTAGGTAGATATTAAAAAAAGTTTGGTGTTTTTTTTCTATCAGAGTTCATCTTTGGCCTGCAGTCAAGAAAGAAGAAACATTTTTCAGTTAATTGGAAATTCAGTTTTTAACTGTCTAGTCCTGCAAATATATGAAGAAATGTTTCTAAGTTGGACAGGTGTTAATGGTCTGGTAACTGATACTGTGGGGTATTGAGCAATGGCTGTTCCAATTTAGTTGAGTAAGAACTGAAGACATCCAACACTTCACATTTAATGCTGTATGCACTGTACCTTTTTTCTGTGGCAAGTACATGGAAAAAGGTCATCATCAGGCTGCGGCACTTTCTCCATCCCATCTCTGATTTTTGGCTCGCTCACTTGCAAGCTGGCATATTCCTAGTTTTAAAAAAAGGAAGGTATCGTTAATTCATAAACTTGTTAGATTGTACACCTGGTTGTAAACACTGCACCAACTCAGCTGAGTAATTCTGTAAAAACTCTGGGGCTACACAATCTGTTATTCCAGGCTGTGTCCCAGGCAGGGTAAGCAGATGATACTTAACTGCTGACAGGAGCCCCTTCGGGTGCCTCACTGGAGTTTCGATATCTTGGTGCTAATGCACAGATATTTTCAGCTGTGGTTCACAGGGTGTGTGTCTGATGTAGAATTCATTGATCATTGTGGGCAACATATTCTTGCAGATTAGATCAAGATTTATGGGATCCGATTGCTTCTCTCAACGCGCCAGCATAGTCTTAAGGGGTTTCATAGGAAATAACTGCACGCAATGTTTGTAAACCAGCTGAAGTTCTTAATCGCTGCTGTTTGCTTTGTGGCTTCAAGTACCAGTCTGGCCTATTTCCAGCAGCTCCGTTGCCCTGATTTTTTTCTGTGGGATTTCTACTTTTGTGGTAGTAGCCATTAAAAATATACTAACCTGGAAAAGTTTGAAATAGTAACAAAAAATGTGATCTCCCATGAGATTGTTTCTTGCAAATTCTTGTCCAGATTTTGCAATATTTTTTGCCTGTCAAAGAAAATAAAAGGGTTTTTTCAATTCTCAAAAAATAGTAGTTATTTCAGGATGCCAGCATTGATTCTGGAGTTAAGTATAGCGTTGACAGTTCAGGGTAACTTACTTATTTTTATTTAAGGATTCTTAAAAGTAAGGCATTCTAATGAAAATACTCTTAATTTTTCCAAAGTTCAACTTAATTTCAGATTAAGGGCAGTATTATGTATTTTTTAAAAAGTGTTTTCTTATTTGTAGAGTTGATGACAATAACTTTTAAATCCTTCCAATAGATTTTTTTGTTTGTTTTAAAGAAATGCACTTTTTGCTCTATTTAGTCTAGAAATACTGCCGAGTACTTCTAAATGTATATTTACCTCTTCATCGTGCTCTTTGGCCCACTGCAGTTTTTCTAGTAGATCACTCAGGTCACTTTTAAATGGAATATAATGTTTCCATGGCTGCAGCTCGTTATAAAAATGCTCATAATAGATGGAGTCTTGCTTTAGCACCACACTGTTTCCTGCTAGTAGATAAGGCAATCTGTATGCTGCCACTGTGCCATCAATATTAATTTGATATTTATACTGGAAAGAAAATGACCACAGGTTATTAACAAACAGAAGGTCCAAGTAGCTTGGTTAAGTTATATTATTCTGAGGGCACTGGTATTACTGACTTGTCGATATTGAGAAATGTAGGATTGGTTAGGCAAGCATCAATGTTTAAGTAGCTTTTATTATTTAGTTTGGAATTCATCACAGTGCAGGGTACAGAGAGATGCCCTCTTCATCAATTAAGTTCTCCGGAAATTCTTAGACGCTCATCCTCGGATGTAAGGGTAGATGTGCCACTTCATCCACTGATTTTCCCACTATGTTAGTTATGTTAGTAGACCTGATCGCTGAATCAGGAAAAAGAAATAAAAAGGAACTTGGAGTTATACAGATTACACAAGGTTCTACAGAACCTTTAGATGTAAATAAAACATTGTTATCTGCAGCGCTAGAGCTACATAGCAGTTAATCCCACTGGAAGGGATACCTATTCATGCTTGCTACTGGTGTTGTGCTGAAAAACTAAAAATCACTTTATTATCAATAATATATACAAAGTTATTTGATAACGGGAAACACTGAAGAACCTAGTTCTATGAAAAATGGGTTAGTGGCTTACCTTAAAAAAATCAAAAAATGAAATATGCTTAACAATGGGGCCATAGAGACTTTCATCGTGTTTGAAAAAAAAGAAGTTTGTGAAAGCAGCATCTATGATCTCTGGGTATTTTCTGCTCAGTTTTACAAGTTCAAGCCTCTCTTTGCGGCTGTCACGTCCTCTCCAGAATGCTGTGGTATTCTTGTCTTCCCATGATGGGCCAGTATTTGCTTGAACTGACATCATATCCAGACTGACTCTGGAGGAGAAAGAAGGGATTTAATAGTGAAGCCTACAGGAAATTTCTTTAAGTACAATTACTTAAAAAGAGTTTACAGTACAAATAAGCAAATACCAAGGATGAAGGTAAGTCATGAGCACACTCATATATGTATTGTTTCGGTATTTTTGCAGCGATAAAAATAGATCAGGAATGTCAGCTCACAGGCCTGTGGCCAGACAGCATCCGTTCAACGACAACATGGTGTGTGGAAAGAGTACCTGTCAGTTGTCATGGAAAAAAGTGGCTAAATGTGGTTATGACGGATGAAGGTGATGATACAGGGTAATACAGTAGCTGATAATGGTGATGAGGCAGTCCCGATAGTCCAAAGCAAGGTTTTTAGGTAGCTAGCTTAATACAACATATTTGACTTCCTTTGCTAAATAAAAACATGTAAACTGGGGGGGACAGGGGAGAGCAAATTTAGGAAAAGTCTTGATAATAAAGACAAGGGACCTCAACTGCATGCAGTGAAATGATAAACAGACTCAGTGGATAACAAAGATCTCTTAGAAACTGGCTTTGTAGTGTTTCAAGACAATGACAGAGCGTTTACTAAGGTCAGTTACCATCAGTAATCAAAGTGGGAGATGGTAGGTCCTAGGTTGAGAATTCTGGCTACGTTTGGCTTTAAAAGGTACACAAAAAAGATTCTAGGAAAATCAGGAAAAAAGAGGCCTGGCCAGTTATCAACATATTCATGGGGGGGGAAACAAAGCAAACAAAATACCTACCCTCGAAACATTCCCTCTAAGTGCTATTTTCAGTGACTTCTCCATCTTTACATTGATTTTGATTTTTGAAATGAAACAGTGAAGTATTTTAGTGTATGTTATTTATGTTATATAATACATAACTTGATTAATGGTAAGATATTGATTACACAGTTACTGCCTACCTCTCGGGTGCCAATGCCTCAATGAACAAATAAAGAGTAAACCAGTTAATATACTGTTAATATAAATATCTTTTTGGAATATAATTCACTGTGAACTTTGTGAAAATTTTAAGCAGCTTCTTACCGTCCCATAGTCTCCAAAACTGAGTCTGTTAAGTCATATGTTGGCATGACAATGTCTTTTGACTCGCTGGACCCACACCATGAGAAGATGGGGTGCAGGTTCTGTGGGGGCTTCTTTTTCTCCAGAGGCCAGTCCCCCAAATTAACAAAAAATTCTACATCTGGCATTTTCACCTAAACAGAAGCAAAGTAGGCACAAGTGCATTTTAATACAAAGCAGTATTCTTCTGCTGGCATCCTGCATTTTGAAAACAACTTCACTAAGAGAAAAAATAGCCAGGTCTCTAATATACTTAATGTACCTGTAATAAATCGTTAAAATTTAGAAACATGTTAGAAGTACTGAGACCACAGAGTAAAGCCTACAAGATATTATTATTATTTTACAAAAGATTTGCACAAAGTCATATAAATGCACTCTCTTTTTTTTAAGGGCTAGGACCACCCCAGTTTAGAGGACGGTTTCTTGTTATGCATTACATGGTCAGTCATGCAATCTTTGTACCAGGCTAGCACTGGGATCCAGTAAGCAATCATATAGTTCCAAGGTAAGTTAAACCACCTTGTTGTCTGTATGGAAAATTGCTGTTGGGTGGTAAATTAGTTTTCTGTCACATCAGTGAACTGATTTGCCCTGTGTCTGCATGATGACTAAATCCAACAGAAGAGAAGTAACAGAAATGAACAGCCATGATGGGAAGACCACATTTAGTCAGTACCGGGGTTAATTATTAAGCATAACATCCTCACTTTTTTTTTTTATTTTTTAAATTGTTGCTAGTATGGAACCATATCTGAAATCACTGTCACAGCCAAAAAACCAAGCAAAATACTGTTGATGCCAGGAAATGTTATAACAGCAAGACATAGGGCATAATTTTGCTGCTATATGAAACTTCGATGCACCCTCATCTTAAGCATTATGCGTGGTTCTAGTATTTGCAAAGTGAAGTAAGAGAAGTTACAATGAAAGGCAGCTACTATGATAGGGATGGACCAGCTGCCTTGTGAGGAGAAACTGAAAATGGTGGGAGACTTCAATTTCAAGAGCAGAAGGCGGAAGGCAACATATGGTTGAGTTTTACATGCCCCGAAGGCATGTATAATGTCAGTGCAGAACTGATGCTGTGTCTGTTCTTAGTTCACCCTCCTCATGACATTGATTTTTTTTTAAATATAAATCTCCACTACACCCACCTTAGTTGCCTCTTTCACAACAAAAGAATCATACAAATTAGCTTGTCTTTGCGTGCCCGAACGGTCTTCTTGCTGTGTAGTTCTTTTTGAGAAAGTGAAACGAGAACTGCACCATCTTCACAAGATAGGCATGTTACAGGTTTTATACTGTCACATAATCCTTTTTTCTTTTGTTTTTGTCTCCCTCCTTAGTAAGTCTTAATGGGTATTTGACTATTATGAACATCTGATTATTATACTGGCATTTTTGGAAAAGCATTGGAATAACTCCAGGATCTCGGTCCTGACTACTAACAGATAATTTAGAGATCATGATTGTATATGCATGATTAGGACACTTTTTTCAAGTGTTATCATGAACTATCTTAATATCTACATAAGAAAATGTCTTCTCTGAAAAAAGAACAATTATGAATGTTAATAATTCTCAAATGAAAATATACATACACACATAAAAATAGAACTTAGACATATTGCTGATCCCCCATCATATATATATGTCACAGCATTTCTCCTCTCAAATCTCTTTATTCTTCAGATCAGAATGGGTGGTCACAAGCTAACATTTCAGGATTCTTCTGAGGCCCAAATAGGTTTCATTAAGTTTCTAATTTAATTTATCTTTATGGACAGAGACAGAAATTAATAATTTGCTAAAGTCTTCTCTAACTTGATGATGCGGGAAAGCCTTTGGCAGAGACATCCCGAAATTCTAAAGACAGAGAGACCCAAAGCAGTACTTTTTGTCTTCAGTATATGACAGAAAAAGTTTTACTGTGTACCTTCATTTCAAAGGGGGTTTGGCTACATGTACTAATCTTCAGCACTAAACTTTATTAGTACAGTGCCACCTACTGGTTATAATGGACATAGAAAAGTTACAAATTACATTTTATCGACATCCTCAATGGCAGAATCATTCAACAGGTTAAAGATCTATTGGGTTGGAGAAGATTATTTGGTTATAATGGACATAGAAAAGCTACAAATTACATTTTATCGACATCCTCGATGGCAGAATCATTCAACAGGTTAAATAATCTTCTCCAACCCAATAGATCTTTCAGTGACACTGTCTTAATAGAAATTCTTGCAGTATTTAATGGGGATG
Organism: Charadrius vociferus; assembly: GCF_000708025.1. Lineage (NCBI taxonomy): Eukaryota > Metazoa > Chordata > Aves > Charadriiformes > Charadriidae > Charadrius > Charadrius vociferus. Next base: position 933,712 of record NW_009646412.1, read on the forward strand.
AAACAAATTGCGTTTTCTAGATCTGTAAACAGTTTCTGTCTTTGGAGTTAGCAAACCTTTTCCAACATTTAGCCTTTGATGCAATTTAATTATGTTATTTCTCATCCAACACTACTGACACTGAGAACAGTTTACTTCCATCTTTCATGGAGCAACCTTTTAGATAATTAAAGGCTCCATTCATGTCTTCCCTTAGACACTGTTAGGTGAAACAATCCCCACTTGAATGACCTTCATTTGTATGTCTAGTCATTCTCACCACTTTCCTGTGCAATGTCAGTAATTGAACAATCTTCCTTGAAGCATGACACCCATGCAGACCCAGTAGCATAACCGACCCATTAGTAATCCTGAGTATAGTGGAAAGGTTACTTTACATTTCTTTCATGTGTTTGTTCTGTTAATGTGCGTGTTTAGCTTTTCGCAACAGCATGCTGCTGTTGAGTCGTTACATTTGCGGTACTGTAACCTTCACACGTTTCTGCAGAAAATAACCATTCACTCCTTGTTTTAAACAGGTGTCATAACTATATGGCTGGTCCAGCCTTTGTACAGTATCCTGCCCTTGTCACTTTATTTTATCCATTTTCCATACAATTTCTCTTATTTGTTAAGAAAAATTTTAATTATGATGCTGTACTGTGAGGTGCTTGCAGGCTATTTCATTTTTGTTATCTGAAAATTCAATAAGCATATTCTCTAAGTCCATCATTCTGTCAAGTTATTAAATGGGAACTGAACCTAGGACAAATCACCGAAGAATACATTTGTTACACCTTTCCCCTCTCTGGAAACATTGTCAACTATTATTTAACTAAGGCTTTCCAAGCAGGTTACAGTAGTTTCTTCCAGGCAAAGTCTTCCTAACTTGTTTGTGAGAAACTTGTGAGACTTACCCTCAAAAGCCTAACTAAAATTAAGATACTTGACATCCATACAGGAAGTCTATTATCTTGCTATAAATTATATAGTTATGACTTATTTTTCTGATAAAGCCATGTTTCTTCATACCAATTACCATATCTTTCAGCTACTTATAAATAATGTATTCATTTTTTATCAGATTTTTAAGGATTTTTTTTTGGTAAATAACTCCATACTTCAGTAGACCCTCTCTCTTCTTTCTTTCCTTTTTAAAAGACAAAGCGCTTTATCTTTTTCAGTCAAAAATGGATATTAACTTGGATATCTTCGTATTTCTCTTACTACACTCCTTATGTAATAATCAGACATTGTGTGTGCTGAAACTTCCGCCCTGCTATATTCTGCCACTATGTACATAATGTCTTTTTTTTTTTTTTTCAGAGTTTCCCTGTGGAAGAGTCTGCACGGTCTTGCTTGTACATATGCCACCTGCTGGGCTTTTGGTGCTCTTTCTCAACCCTTCCTGTCTTGTTTTCAACATACGGAATTTAATGGAGAACAATATAATTTTCCTATTTTTTCAGTCGTCCTGTAAAAAGTACTAGCAGAGACAGAATTTTCTATTAGATGCTACAAGATGATTTATTTAGTCTATAGGGAAAAAAAAACCCACACTGTCCAAATCTATCAATCAAACTCCCCTAAAAACACTTGCTATTCAATTTATGTTTGTGATACTCCATACACTGAACTCCCCTATAAATGCTTGCTATTCATTTTATGTTTGTGATACTCCATACACTGAGCAGACAGCATTCTAGAACATGCCAACTTCAAACAAGGAAAATCCATCTAACCTTTCCATTATTAATCAAAGAAAATTAAGGGTTTTTTTCAGAAATAGCAACAAATATGCTGAAGTATATTTGTTAAGCCCAGGCTTCTATAAATTAGGACATATAGAATAAATGACTGTACAGATGTACTCACTTTTCTTGTCAAAGAAAGCAGTATGGCATCCATGAAAATTCTGAAGCCAACATGTTCCCCATACGTCTTTATATAAACCTGAAAATAAACACAGGTTTTACTGGTCTAGTGTTTTCATTTCAGAGAACGGCCGGCACAATTTAGAGCTCTTTTTATCACTTAGTAAGTAACTAGTCAGACAGATTGTGCAGCTGTATAGATTTATGGATCAGCTGGGAAGCTTTAGAAATCTCATGTCTCAAACTCATCACAGAAAGGTGACCAAAAAAAAAAAGACAAGCTTTTGCAGATGTTTTAGGTTTGTCTCATGGAAACAGAAACTGGATGCCGGTTTCCGTTGTGTTCCATTGTTCTCATTTCCATATGAAACTCTACTGAAGTCAGTACAGTTTTGTTAAAAAGAGTTGTAGCTCTGATCCTTAGTGGAGCCAAGTGGTACTTCTTTACTGCAGAATTATGCGCAACATAATTTATTGATGCATGTCAAATTAGATGATCGTGACACTCCACAACAATATTACTCAGAGAACAGGAAACTGAATTAGCATTTAGGAGACTTGGGTCTGTGCGCAGTACTCATATTGATTGCTTGGAAAGTAACTTGCCTTCACTGTGCTTCAGTTGTAACGTGTACAAAAAGCCCTTTACAAAGCAGGACAGACACTACTGAGCTCATATACAAACTGCAAAGTGTTCAAGGACAGAGAAGCAAGCAATGGAAGTTTCTTAAAGGCAAGAAGCCTTTCAACTGGGAAGAGGCAAGCAAATGCCTTGCCATCAAATGCCCGTATGGAGTTCAGATCAACCCATTCCGTACCTCATTATCTTTGATGGTGTAATGACACAAACTCTGTCTTTGTCCAAACCTCTGTGGAATTTCTTTTGCAATCTTATCTGGATCAACAGTGGGAAAATTTGCTAGATCTCTTTGAATCTGTGGAATGATTTGAGGGCAGTTCATCTCTTCCAGCCATGCACTGCTCTCCTCCTGAGGGCAGTCACAGTTTTCATGGTAAATAGGTCCTATCAGGAACACAATTATTATTTTATTTTTAGTAAGTCATACTATTGAGCTGTTGAGATCAGAAAAGAGCAGGCATTGAGCATTGGTTGCTTAGAGGCAAACCTTCAGCAACTCTAAATGGACATGTTTGAAATCATTTTTTACTCTAATGGAGTCATGCCTAGTGACATAAACTTCTGTGTGAGCCCTCTACATGTATTTGCTAGGCAACAGCTTCACAGCATTTCTTTCTTTTTACTACTTTGAATAGTATGCGCAGGACATCTATAATGAATCCATAATTCCAATGGGATTTGCTAGTCCTAAGAACTACTGAGGTCCCACAGAATCCTACGGTAATCCTGGAACGCATTCTGGGACACAGTTTGTGAGAAAAAACCATGACAGGAAATCTGCATGGAGTGCTGCTTCTTACCCTTTAAAATGTATGGAGACTTTGCGACATGTTTCTCTCCAGTTTTGACTTCTATCTTCAGATTTTTGTAGCTTGCATACATCCTGTATCTCACAAGGAAGGAGCCATCTTTCCTGTCTAATACTTGCACACCAACCCGAGTGAACTGTTCATCAGGAGCAGTGATCTTCACCTGGAATGCATTTTCACCCGGTGATGAAGTGAACCTACCAAGAGAATAAGTGGGGAGCTCAATAAAAAAGGAATCACACAACATGTTTCTTATTCTGATCCATTCCTTTTCAAGTTGATTGATTTCCAGTGAGGTCTCTATGAGCACATCCTGATGTTCACAAGCAAGGCATGATTTTTTCCACAGATAATTTTGTTAGTCTACCTAAAACACCTCATGCTGTTAAAAGCATTGGGTATCAAGAAGGTTCCACTCAGATGCTCATGAGCACACCTCCAAAATGACTTGGTGCCATACATGTTGAACAGTGTTAGAAATATGTTCTTTGACTATATAGGAAAAGAGCACCTTTAAAAATCCAGCATAGCTCTTGATTAGTAGTAGCTCAAGTGTAAAATGATGGGAAGGTAAAAAGTGGATCTTGGTGTCCTGTCCTGTAGGGGCAGGACAAAAGTCAACGGTTTAGACTGAAATAAGGTAGATTTAGATTGGATATAAGGAAGAAATTCTTTACAACAAGGGTGGTGAGACACTGGAACAGGTTGCTCAGAGAAGCTGAGGATGCCCCATCCCTGGAAGTGTTCAGGGTTAGGCTGGATGGGGCTTTGAACAACTCGATCTATTGAAAGATGTCCCTGTCCGTGGCAGGGAGGTTGGACTAGATGATCTTTAAAAGTGTCTTCCAACCCAAACCATTCTATGATTCTATATAAAAAATACCAGAACAGCTTCACTTTAGCAGCTTAATAAGTCTGTTATTTTACATACAGAAGCAAAATTTTACCTGCTGACTTTATTTTCCAAGTATTATTTAAGGAAGTGAACAACAAAGTTAGACTTCTTAATCATTATGGTAGCTCATACAGGGGAAAAAAAAGGATAGTACAAATGCCAGTGGCTTGATAGGGGAAAAAAAACATTACAGTGCGATTGTGTAATTCAATGTGTAGTTATGACATTGTGGTAAAATTCACCATACACCAATCACAGAAAAATCTCCATAAAATCAAATAAAATAATATCAAAAATCATGAAGTTATCACACATAGATGTATTAACAATGTTGGCACAGTCAAAATGCTGCGTCTGCCAACTTTCTGTCACTTTTAAACACAGTCCCAACAGCTTGGGATAAAGAGAGAGGGGGTGGGAGTGGCTGGACTAACAGATTACAGCGCAGCAGTCTGGTCACCTTTCCTGAAACTTGTTCAGACAGAGAGCTGCCAGTTCAACTAAATACATGAAATAATTACTGTGCAAGATAAATTGAATGGGCAGCTTCAACTTGTGCGTTCCGTGGTGCATCTAATCTGCACAACCTGGATGGAGCACTCTGAGCTCCTATCCAGCTTGTAGGGTCAGGGTTTCTTTCCTGTAGACAATGCAAAGTCATGAGTGTCCTCTGAAATCTAAGTTTACCTATTTCACTCCTGTGAATTTTACTTCATGGTCTATATAGTACTTCCTAAATGCCTCTACTGATCTTGTGCCCGTGCATTTAGGAGAAATACTGATGTTCCTAACAGTGGAAACAAGCAAGACACCTGAGCAGGTATACAATAAATCAAATATATTAGTTATTGTTAAGGTTTTGACAAAGAAGAATAAATCATAAGTCGTTGGCTGGACCAATACACATGTTTTGCTGTTGAATGTTTTCATTGTCTTTTCTCATTGCTTTGTGCAGTTATTCGATACTCCTAAAAAGATTAATCAGCTTTTTCTAAGTGATACACAGAAAAAGTCACACAGGAAGCCTTCAGCACCCGTAGTTTCCCTTTCTGCAAGAAAATCCCCAGCATATTATACCTAAGAGGTGAAAGTGGTTCAGCCGGGTTACGGGCCTGCAAGGTCAGCCCTGCCGAGGATGGGGCACGCAGCCGTGCTGGCACTGCTGCCATTCAAGGCAGGGAGCAGGACGCTTCACCCCCTCACAAGAAATCCAGCAATTACGATTTGGACTCAGGGCCTGCAAATATTTAAGCGGCTGCCCGAGGTGGGGGATGTTGCACACCCACGCACCCGTGGGTGGGTGGTGATACCCGGGGGTGGTGATGCCGCCGCGCTTACCTCTGCCCTTCGGCGTCCACGGCCTGCACGTAAAAATAGCGGGCCGGGAGGGCAGCCTCCGCCCGCAGCCCGGGCCCCCATACCGCGCTGCGTTCGGGGCTCAGCCGGCCGCCCTCGCCC
>NW_009646412.1:939611-942518 GCF_000708025.1 Charadrius vociferus
GGCGGCCCGGGCTGGGTTAGCCCGGAGCTGCCTCAACCCTGGAGCGGCCCGCCTTCTCCAGGAGCTTTGATGGGACCCACCGCCGGGATCACCTCAGAGGAAGGGGACTGGGGGACGCCGGCTCTGCCCGCGTCTCTGACTTACGCGTTTGGACATGGCTGTTTTCTCCGTGTCATGAACTCAAGTCTGCTCCCTGTTCGCTCCCTCTCCATAACGTTATGCATGAGAAATAAAGAGTTTACAATCGGGGAAAATAGGTTTTCAAAATGCTCCACAGAGCGGCAGAAGCAGGTGTGTGATGCCCATAAACTCAGCTCACCATCCTGCATTGCCGGGCACCCTACCAGCCCACTGCTTGGGTGGCAATTGCCCTGCACACGCCTTGGGAGACTCAATAGCTCTTTGTCTGTCAAACGATCCTACCTCAGGTTTAAAGAGCAGATAAAAAGCATTAAAAAGCCCACAACATTTATTGCAGCATCACAAATCAAAAATATGCTGATTTAGTCCTAACAAATACTCAGTGTCAGCAATGACGGGCTGAGAGAGCTCAGCCTGGAGAAGGCTCTGGGGAGACCTTATTGCGGCCTTCCAGTACCTAAAAGGGGCCTACAGGAGAGCTGGGGAAGGACTTTTTACAAGGGCATGTAGTGACAGGACGAGGGGGAATGGCTTCAAACTGGAAGAGGGTAGATTTAGATTAGATATTAGGAAGAAGGGTGGGTTTTTTTGAGAGTGGTAAGGCACTGGACCAGGTTGCCCAGAGAGGTTGTTCAGGCCCCATCCCTGGGGGTGTTCAAGGCCAGGCTGCACGTGGCCTTGGGCAACCTGGTCTAGTGGGAGGTGTCCCTGCCTGTGGCAGGGGGGGTAGCACTAGATGATCTTTAAGGTCCCTTCCAACCTAAACCATTCTATGATTCTATGATATTTCAGCATTCGCTCCTGAAACTCCAAAATTTCTAGGTTATCAGGAAGCAAGCAAACCAAAGGCGGTTCAAGGTAGACTAATGGCAATGACGCGTGTGTGTATTCCTAAACAGAGGTCTGAGTTTGGCTATTATATTCTGCTTTTCTGAATGATTTTACATATATACGTAAAATCTTGAAAATGGTCTCTTGAAACTGCTCAGGGCTAATAGCATTGGACTCCGAAAAGTGGTGCAACTTCTTTCGGACAGAAGAGCAAATGCAGAAAGCACGCATGAAACGCTGATGCTATTCCTAAGTATGTATGCACACACATATACCCAAATACTTTCCTGTGCCACTTGGCTAACAGAAACCTCACCCAAATTACAGCTTCTTCATGAGAGAGCTTCAATCTCAAAAGGTACTTTCAATTTTGGTCTTCATTACTTTTCTCTTGTTAAGGGAAACAATACAGGAAATTGAACCTTATCATCAAGGAGTCATGAATTTTGGAGAGAGCTTCTGGTTTGCATTTTGAAATACTGCAAATATGTTTATAGAAAAGCATTCAAAAAAAAAATCACCTGCTTGGAGAAAACTGCAAGCTGCGAAAGGACCACTTGCGTCAACGAATGTACTCTTTTCCAACAAGCAATTTAATCATGAAATGCCTTAAAAAATTACCAATCTCCAACTTGTTTTTGTCTCCTGCCGTTCCCACTGTCACGATTTTTCAGGACACACAGCAAGCCTTGTGATTTCCAGCCTGAAAATTCACGCAGGCCCTATTTTATATCTATGGCCCTTTAGCTCCTCTCCCTTCCCCATCTTTACTCTGATGTATTTTACAGGCCGAAATCACACTCCCTCTCAGCTTATGTTTTGCTGTATGAGACAAGCTAGCCTCCTTTAGTGGAAGAGAACTTTAAAGATGTTTTTATTTAAAAAAGAAATTTCACAGCTATGGAATTCGCAGAATGTCCTTCCTCTTCCTAGCAGGGCAGCATCGGCATGATGAAATACAGATGACACACTTCTCTCTGCCCTCCTGCCTATCTCTCCTCCAGCTTCTCTTCCCCCACCCACATAAGCGCAGCTCAGGGGATCCACGCATGGCTCTGGCGCCATTTGCCGGCACCCAAACAAGCTGTAAAATAAATCACGCAACCTAATTTTAGTCACGGCTGGCAAAGCTAACGCTGCTGCTATCCTCACGCCTATAATTTGGCTCAGAGAAAAATGCTTTGGAGGCAGAATTGTTTAATTACTTCAAAGGCTGTTGGCCGACGAAGGCTCGACAGGCTTCCAGCTGGAAACGGCAGAAGGGACACTCTCCATGGCAAGATTGCCTCCAGCTTCTGAAACCACATCGAATTCCAAATGTGGTCGAGGTCTCGGCTTACTCGTGTCCAAGGGGCAGCAAACTTGGCTGTGCCCACCGCCGCCAGAGGACTTCGGCACCTTTGCTCTGCCTAACCATTGAAAACTACCACAAAACTCTTGAGATTTGATTCTTCTTTCCATTTTTTGCAGTGCCTCTGGCAGAAACTACAGCTGGCAGTAGGAGCTCTGCAGGCGAGGGCACTGCGTCGCCATCACCAGGTCCGCTGTCAGCAGCACACCACACAACCTTTTGATCCTTCTCTGTTTTGGTTTTTATTGTAAATTTTATAACGACTTCGCTATAGAAGCGAGCATTTAATATTACGAATCTGAATATTCACAAATAAATACATTTTAAATAACCGTGGCAGTACTAAAAGCGCTCCGCTCAATGCCTCTCAGCGTCGCTCTGCCCCTTGACGCTGGCAGCGCGCTGAGGGCAGCGAGGACGCGGCGGGGAGCACCGCCAGCACCTGCGGGCTCCGCTACCCCAAATCACCTCCTGTCCTTCCACAGGGCTCTCCCGGAGCATTCCCGTCACGGGTAACCTCACTACGGGCAGAGGGGAACCAAGAGAAACCTGGTGCAAATAAAAAACCCGGACCTCTGTCCCTC
>NW_009646412.1:943167-959013 GCF_000708025.1 Charadrius vociferus
GAGGCCGGGTGTCCCTCCGCCCCACGGGGGAGCTGTGCGGGCCTCCCCGGTGCGTGAGTCCCCGGGGAGCTGGGGAGAGGAGTCCTGCCGGGGCTGCTCGGCGGAATCGGGGGCTGGGCGCCGCTTGGCCGCCTCCGTTGCCGTCAGCTGCGGAGTACGTGCCTGTTTTTTTTTTTTGTTATTTCCTTGTAATTTTTCAAGCGGAGCCCTGCTTGTGTTTGGTTGCAAGGCCCGCTTCTGGCAGAGGAGAATTGGCGCGCTGTTGGTTCAGTTCAGTGACCCGAAGTCGTTGTCGCAGGAGTCAGCTCTCGAGCGAAGCCGCCAGGTTTCCCATATGCGGCGAGTGCCTTCGCACCGCAGACGCGCCTGCAAGCTGCTGAGATGACGGATAACGCGTACTGTCAATTTGCTTTTTAAAAAAGATCATTCAAACCAAGCCAGCCTTCTGAATTTGTTTTTGGTAATTCTTAGTTACTGTAAACAAAATCTGACGCTTTTCTTTCTCACATCTTGAAGAATAGGAGGCACATAAAAATAAAAGGGAGCCCTCAACAGCCATACAAGGAAAGTGGTGGAACAGATTGAGGGTAGTGTTGTAAATTTACAGTCAACAGAGGTAATAGTTACTGTGATTTTGTGTAAGCTTAAACTTCACTTCCAGCAAAAGTATGCAGGATTCTTCAGAATTAAGTGACCTTAAGTTGTTGTCTCTCATTAATTTGCATAAATTATTTTGTGCTCCACATACACAAGGTATTGTGACTATAAAGAAATAGAAATGATCAACCACAGCTGTGTAAATGTAGGAAGGTGTTTGGTTTGATTTTTTTCTTTCTTTTTTTTTTTTTTCCTCTTGTACTGGTTTATATGTCTAATTACTCATGATGTCTTCATGGTTGTCACTGTGGTGTATGCTGTGGGCACCTCACAAATAATAAAAAGTGCTGTTTGTAGAATTCTAGAGACGCTTAGGAAAAGACATGGTATATGGTGTGGTGTATCTTAAAGGGCATTTCAGCTTTTATTGAGTATGAGTTAAAAAATAAGCTTTGTGTGTTTTATGTTGATTGAGACACCTGTACTAACTTCTCATTTTCTTTCAGGTACCTCATCAATAGCTTGCAGAGGCAATGGAAGCAATGATGCAAACTCTGTTGTAATTAAAACGTAAAGAAAAAAATATTCTTAGCTGTACCATACTCTTTCAGTATCATTCAATGCCTAACATTTCAGAAGATGAAAAGGAGAATGGTTCTGGAAGTAATGGAAACACTGAAAACAAACCTGGGAAAGAATCCCCAGAAGCTTCTCTACGTGATCCCGTGAAGCCATACTGCATGTCAGACGCCTCAACTGCGTCCTTGGTTTCTAGAGGAGATGGGCATTATCCATGGGGATGTCCTGTGACTCATACACGAGAGAAATTTTATACCATCTGCTCAGACTATGCTTTTTTAAACAGAGTAACATCTATTTGTAAAAGCCCAAGTGCTTCAGTTAGTGCCTGTCTGTCAGGCAGTGCTGCCTTAAACGTTGGAAATAACACACCTAGCTTACTCAGCATTCAAACTGGTGCTTCAGAGATAATCTACAGTGAAGATACTAACTTGGAAAGCTTGCCTGGTGATCTTGGAAAGCTTCCACTGGCATGGGAAATCGACAAATCGGAGTTCAATGGCATGACCACAAATCTGAAGAACAAAGGAGGTGAGGTGATGAAGATTCAATGTTATAGGAAAAGGCTTCATGTTTACAACTTGTTTACGGAGAGGCTCAGCACAGGTATCTCTTCAGGAAGTGCTATAGAAGAGCCTGTATGTCACTTCAGAGAACTTGCTCATTGGGAAAGGAGAGAGTGATGTAGGAGTAGTGAAAGTCAAGTGTAGCTGCCTGGGGAAGTGGCTCTAAAAGCTGGCTTCTGCTTAACTGTGTGTCATTATTTGAGGTATTGTTTGGAGTGGCTTCTGGTTTGTGTTTGTTTTTTTGATGTTGTTTTTTTTTTCCTTTGGGTTTTTTTGGTGTGTTTTTCTTTCTTCTAGTAGGACCTAGCGCATTGTGTGGTGGTTACTTTTACCTGTTAAGTACAGGTGTGTCACTTGCAGACATGTTTCACGGTACTTCAGAAATGTATTTTGAAATTAAAGACATGGTTTATTTATGACAAGAAGTAAATGAAACCATTACAGTTACCTAGGAAAGCAGTTGGTTTCTGTAACAGAATTGTATTTATTTTGATTTGCTAGATCTATACAGTGTTAGGGAGCCCTTCTCTTTAAAGCTGACGTCCTTGCTGCCTCCTATGTTCTTTCCCTGCGGAGTCACAGATTGCATCTGTGAATCAAGCACTTGCATACACACTTGGTTTTCATCGTCCTGCAATCCCTCTGCTTATCTAGAGTGGGCTGTAGATTTTTTTTCTTAATGGCTTAGCTAGCTACTCAAATTGCTGTTTTCTCTACCTTAGTATGAAACCGGTTTAGCAAAACTTGAAGACGTGTTTGGCAAGTTGCTGTTGCCTTTTCATGTGTGCATGTATTGTCCTTAAATAAAAATAAGAAACAAATGATTATATCTTACAGGATGATCATTTTTGCTAAAATACACGTGGTATATTTCATTTGGATATGATGGCTTCAAAGTGGGACAGAAATACTCCTGCTCTAGCACATGGCCCAACTCTTTCTTTTTCCACTGCCTCAGTGGCTTACAGAAAGGAAAAGACTTTTGGGGAATATATTATTATTGCTGGATTTGCATACAAGTTTTCATCAGAAAGTGTAGCTGGTTACAGAGCTTGGCTGTGAAAAACAAGTGGTCTATTATATTTTGCTGTGCATTTAGTGTTAGGAGGTGGGAAGTCCATGTTGGTCTGAGAGTCTTATTTCTGGGATGGATGATTTAACGCATTAGAATAATCAGATTGACTGCTCTCTCTAAGCAGTTGGGCAGGTCATCATTAATTCTGTTCAGGAAAACACGATGTTTATGGAGCTAATGGCAGCTTTACAAACCTGTTGACAATCTTGATTATGTATTTAAGCTTTTCCTTCAATTAATGTTTAGTCCCAGTTTGCACTTGGTGACACAATCAGGGTCTCTATTTGAGGTGTATGCTATTACTAAAAATATTTAAGAAGAAAGATTTGAAAGGTAAAATAGGCATTCATTTGTTTCTGAAATTTGTTTTGTAGGCAACATGAAGAAACAAGCGACAAAGAAAAAATCTGTCGACAAAAAAAGCAAACAATACAGGGAGTGTCCTCAGCGTTCTGCTCTTGAAGATGTGAAGGAGAGGAAAGTGTTGGACCTCCGGAGATGGTAGTATTTATGAATTGTATTTAAGGTTATCCCCATACAGTTTGTCGGTAAACACTGTTGCTGGTAGCTGATTTCAAACTTTGTAATAATGTCCTCATACTTTTTTTTTTTTAATTGAAGTGGGGATATGTTAAGCATACATACACTAAATCTCATACTTTCTACAAGAAGAATGAGCTTCCCTCCCATCTGTTGAAATTCTAAACCCATTTTTCTTTCTAAATACCTTTTTTCTTTCAGTAAGGAAAAGAATTATGTGGAGATTCACTGCTAAAAATAATTGTAAGTTCATTAGCATAGTCAGGGAGAAAGTAACCTTAGACATAGTACTGATATGTCTTACTCCTGATTTTTTTTTTTTTTTCACTGGGAAATACTTGATCAGAATCTGTCAGTTCTATACAACCTATATCATATGCAGATAGTTCACTAAATTCACTTAGTTTACTGAATCCATCTGGTTCTTACTGTATGTCTGTGACATCAGAAAGTTAGAGTTAGCCTTGGGAATCTGTGACCTGGAATGACACTCATTAGTAAATTGGTAGAGATGCAGTTTACTACAAGTTCACATGTTAGAAGAGACTGGATCAAACTGTACATTATATTAGTATAGAACCGTTATTTTGTACAGGATCATTTGTACAGAACTCTACCAGGGCTGTTAGAAATGTGACTGATTTGTGTGAAATGGGGTAGTAGTATCTGACAAACTTAAAGAAATTGGTTAACATATATGCTCTGGTTTTTTTTCTTTTTTTTTTTTTTTAAAGAATGCACTTTTTTAAATTTTATACAGGCAACATAAAAAGTTTTAATATAAAATGGCATGTCAATGGCATGGCACACAAAAGAGTAGTTCAGGTTGCTCCTGAAACTAAATCAAGAAAGCTGACTGATGTGTTTGGAATTTTGTTTGTTTTAGGTATTGTGTTAGCCGACCTCAATACAAGACTTCCTGTGGAATTTCGTCCTTAGTGTCTTGTTGGAATTTCTTATATAGTACACTGGGAGCTGGAAGGTAAGTCACACATAGACTGCTTTGCCTCCAGAGAGTCTAAAATATGTTGCTGATTACTTCATTAAACGTTTTTTTTTTTTTCCCAGCTTACCACCTATTACTCAAGAAGAAGCTTTGCATATACTGGGCTTTCAGCCCCCATTTGAGGAGATTAGGTTTGGTCCCTTCACTGGAAATACAACTTTAATGAGGTATGTTTGGTCCTTTTGATGCAGCTAAATTGTTAACGTACACAAAAATAACATTAAGAGGCAGAACCTTTTAAAATACAGTAGTAGATCATTTATTTGAAGGAAAAAAAAAAGTGGCTGACACAAGTTAGTCCTCTGAAGTTTTAGAATAGTGAAGCATACCTGGGTACTCTGACAGTGCCCAAAGAAACTTTTCAAAGAGTTGTTTGCACAAGCCATTTTGTATAGTGCAATGTTGCTACACAGATCAGGTGAACATGAAATTCTATTTGATTTTTGGTTCAGTTTGTTTAATGTTTGTATAATACTATAATGAATCCAGTCTCCTGGTTAGGAATTTTTTTCTTTACCCTCATTTTCCTGTTCTTGAAAATGCACGTTAAATGCTTGTTAATGTCATTGAAACAGCCTGAAAAGGCAACTGGTATACTAGTAGCTTTATGTAAAGAATAATTTAAGAATTGAAACTGAGATAGTGAGTGCTGCACTTCTGCTGCAATGGAACTGTTCGGGGGGCGGGGGGAAGATGGGGCTAGAGTCACAGAACGTTTGAACTTTCAAATTCTGTTTCAGTTCTGCTCTGCTGTTCCCTCATCTCGATGAGTTGGGTCTAAAATCTTTGGGGTTTTTTGTTGTTGTTTTATTAAACTCATGAGGAATTTTGGGATTAAACAGGGCCAGGAGCATATCATACTTGAGCATTGAACATCTTGGCAGGGCTTTGGTGTGTTGTTACCCTTCTGTAAGATTTAAAAGTTTTGCAATGTTCGTGCCTGTTTCGTGAGTTGCATTTGACATAGTTAGTATTTTTTTGAAGGCAATATGTAGAGTTTGGCACAGAATATGGCTGCTGAATTTGAAAATGTGGCAGCAGTCTGTTCTTTAATGGTAGTGCACTGGCTAGATCATTGAAGTGTGTCATGAAAACTGCCTTCTCTGCCTTAGAAGACTCTGATCCGGATTTTGTATCTCTTTAAGAGTATGTCAGGGTATAGCAACCCTTGTAGACCAAGCTGATGAAATGTTCTGTCTCTTTATGGCAACAGTCTATACAGATGAAAGTTAAACTTGTAATTCTTCTTCCTTTTGCCCTGTGAGTGCCCTATGCACTGCAGAAAAGTTACCTTTACTAGGCTTTTTTGTCTGCCTGGTCCAATAATTTTTAAGTACTTGACAGACTGGAGAACAGGAGGGCTAAGTGTCAACCCCATCACCCAACATGGCTTTATGGTTGAGGTATTATCTTCAGAGATGTGAATTTGAATCTTCTAACGTGGAAAAGTGAATATCTGAGACAAAATCTTCTTTGCAGACCTGTCCTTGCTTACTGCTGCTGTGAGGAGTTGCAGTATGGGACTCCTGTAGTGCTTGGGCACTGTGAAGCTTATGTGACAGAAGCCCAACACGATATGCAGAAAGTCTCACTTGAAGGGTCCTGCCTTCTGGTGTCTTAGAAGATTCCCTTCATGTAGCTTACAAATTGTAGTTGAAGGTTGACACTTCATAATTTGAGTGTCTTTCTAAAGGCTGAGTAGCTGGAAGTTAGAGGTGACTGGACTGAGCACAGTAGGACCAACGTTTCAAATGCAACGTTTCCTTTGATTATTATGGATCTATGTTGGGTCTGAAAAAGCAAACTGAAGAAAAAGGCTTTGAGTATTCTTTCATCTCTCTAGGATATGTTAAGTTTTGTTTGTATTAGGGTACCATGGTCATCTACAATCTATATACTAATGTGGTAGGTACTTAGTAGCACACCGAGACCTTTTTCTAAACTGTCAAGCAGAGGAAAAATGGGAGGAAAGAAAACTGCATTTAATAACTCTTGAGTTACTACAATCTTTAAGCTTATTGTTTCAGATGGTTTAGGCAAATAAATGATCACTTCCGTATCAAGGGATGCTCATATGTTCTGTATAAACCTCATGGGAAGAACAAGACAGCTGGAGAAACTGGTATGTAGCTAATCCTAAAGCATTCATCTTACAGTATATAAACTAAAAAATCCTGCAATGTATAGCATTTGACAGGACAAATTCTGTAAGTAGTACTTCCAGTTTGAGATAAGCTATCAAATAGCTCCAAATTGCTTGATTTTTCTTGTTGTACTTTTTCTCTTATTTTCCTAAAACTTTCCTTTGTACTTTTATTTTGATAAAATATATTCTGTGCTATATATTCTGCTATTGTAGATCTGGAATTTTAAAGTATCCAGGAGAATACTGCACTTCAAGTCCCGTGTTGATCTCCTGGAAGATCTGTTTGCTGTAATACATGTTTAGGGGAGAAGCACATTTTTATTTCAGCATTTTAGAGATATGTGTTGTATAAAAATTTAGAATGTACGGCACAAAAGTATTAATATATTTAATAAATGTTTTATACTTTAAAAAAATGCAGTTTTAAAGTTAGTGAATTCATCCATTCTGCCTGACTTTGGCTAAAATCTGTCTCTAAAAGTTAGGTGATTATTCTCAATTAGCTTATGAAGCTGCATTTTAATGTCTACTTCTAAGTGTGCTACCTAAAGAAAAATTATACTTTCATACACAGTTTATTAGCCTTTGGTATAGTCTGGGTAATTATCTTCTAACTGGAAGGTTCTTTAGAAGGATAAAAACATGCTGAAAAGTTTTGGGGCAGATTATTAAAGTGGAAATAACTTTTTGGGGGATTTTGTTCTTGGTATCCCATTTTAGAAATCAGTCATGTTTCAGTGCCTTTTCCAGTCTTTTCTTGAAACTGAGCACTGCAGTCACGTTACAAAATATTGTATGCCCAAATGTGGAATGTGTTCGTGAGACTAGGAAGCTCCAAGAAGCTCGTGATACCAAAACGTTTGAAAGCTTTCTGGGATTTCAGGAGTATCATTGATATGTTACATCTGATTTGGTTCAATGGGACTGTATTGTGTTGTACTGTGTATTTCCTAGGTTGAGAGATACTTTCGGTTCTTTTTTTTTTTTTTCCAGAACAAGTAATTTTTAATATGACTTTGATCTAAATACAATGCATACTTTATATTGCATTTCCCTAGTACAGACTGCGTGGCAGATGTTGTGGTTTTTTTATACCAGGCAGGAAATGAAATACTAAGAAGCTTGAAATCAAAACTCTATTTTGTGCATGCCTGTCAGGTCGTGTCCTCTAATTTAAAAACGAGTGTAACTACTTTATGTAATCAAATGGGTCTTTTTTTGCTGAATATGTTACGCAGGATCCAAAGCACTCTGTACTGTAACCTGATCTTTCTTTGTAGCTGCAGGGGCCCTTGCAAAGCTCACACGTGGACTGAAAGATGAATCAATGGCCTATATCTACCATTGCCAAAACCATTATTTTTGCCCAATTGGATTTGAAGCAACCCCAGTAAAAGCTAGTAAAGCATATAGGTAAGATACTGTGTTTATGCTTATTTTAGTGGTGGAAACGTACAGAAAAGTTTACTGTAAGTTGATACCGTTTTTCTCCCTATATAACGTGAGCATAAGAAGACAATCCCTGACAAAATTAGCAGATACTGATGGTGGGAAGTGCTAAACAATGACAAGAACAGGTCACTGGCATAAGGTGAGCCTTAGTCTTGCACTTTGCTTACCAAGCAGTCTACCTCTGGCAATGTTGAAGATGTAGAGTCGCATCAAGGAATGAAGAATGCTAGCTCTGCTTTTAGAGTTCAGAACGGTGATTGTGTGGAGGTAATAAAGTGTAATCATCTGCATTTAATTTGTTCCCAGTGTGAGACTGTGACCATGGGGTTAATGAAAGCTTTAGTATGTGAATAAAAGAATACAGAAGTCTTTTATTAAGACTGCGTTCGCTGACATGCCCTGTGAGTGAGAAGAGTTTGAAAAATATGCCCCAAAGCGAAGTCCAACACATCAATCTGCTTAAATTTACCAAAAGGTTAATGGCTTGCTTGCTTACTTGATCAGTTACTAAGAATCTGTGCTGGAAGAGCAAGGTAAAAAAAAAAAAATAAAAAAAAATTGTTTACTAGATTGAAAATGCGGGCCAGTGCCTGGAAACTTAACATGCCTTATATCAAGTTTGAATTTATATTGTTTAGTAATGACTGAGAGCAAAAATTTCAATATTTTACCATGGTTGAAATGGATTCTCAGTTCCTTGTGATGTTATTTTTAAGTCACTATTAGTTTTTCTTCCTAAAAACCAGATCTAATGATAAAAGCTCATTGCTTCATAACCTTATTTTAGACTGTAGGTCAGACCAGAAAAGCATCCTGTTTTCTTCGTATCTTCTAATATCTGGGAAGAATTATGTTTAGGTTCCAGAAGTGCTATCAGTAGATTCTGCAGCAGTTCTTGTTTACCTGTTTTTGCATTCTAGTTACAAAGGAAAGCTTTTCTCTAAAAGCCAAGCTAAGAATGTTTAAGTTCCAGAAGACGTGGGTAGATAGATTGCTAGGCTGAGCTGAGGAGGCAGTTCCTAGGTCACCCACAGACTTCCTGTATGATCTTAGGTTGCTGGATTTGGACTCGGGAGACCTGGGTTCAGTTCCCAGTTCAACCACAGACTTCCAGTGTGACTTTAGGTAAGTCAATTAATCTATCCTGTGTCTTGGTTTCCCATCTGTACAATGATGGCATACATTGTTATTTTACAGGGAATTACAAGTAAACAAATTATTGCAAGCAGTGAGGCAATATGCTGTCTAATTCCCTAGGCAGAAAAATCTCAGGTTTTGTTACAGTGGAAACTGAAGTAGTTTTTCACAGGGTAATTACACACAGGAAGTCACAGAACAATCCTCTGTATCTCATCAGTCTGCCCTGATGTCTGTCACAAATTTTCCGTAACAGGGTTACTGCAGGCTTTGAGTTTCTTGGAAGTTGCTTGCAAACTTAAATGAGAGTTTTGGGTTTTAATATTTATTACTAGATACTTAGGAGGAAGGGATTGAAGTTACCACTTGTTTTTGTACGTGTTATCCTACAGCTGTTAGTAACAGCTGTCAGCTAGGGTGTAGTTTAAAAATAAGGGAAGGGGTCTTTTGTGACTCTGTTAGACATCACAGATCGGGAGGAAGACGTTTGTTGCACCTTCATGTGGCGTTCCACAACTCTTACTTCCATTGTTACATATATATCTATATTTGGATCTTACACTAGACTGCCTTTCATATGAGTAATGCTATTTTCTAGGAAGATCTGTCTTTTTCCCAAATAATAAGCAATAGCTTCTATCTCACTTCCAGGCCTTGTGAAACAAAAAGTTTCCATGTATGCAATTGCAAACACTATTTATAGAATAGGAGCTGTTTTTTAGTTTGGCTGGGGAAACAATTTTAGATGTTAGAAAAATCTTAAAAGGAACAATAGAATGTTAATCTCTCTTCTTTTTAGTATGCACAATAAATCTTACTAGGATTGTATCTTCTATTGAACAGAGGTCGTGTCTTGCAGCAAGAAGTAGAATATTGGATCTTAATTGGAGAGCCGAGCAGAAAACATCCAACAATACACTGTAAAAGGTACGTTACTTGGTAAGAATATAAAACAGTACATTTTCTTTCAAAACAATATTTATTTCTCTACTAAAAGTCATCAAGTTCCTCTTTAGTTCTTTTGAATGAATATACTATAGTTCTAACAGAAGCATGTGTTTTACTGAGAAACTTTGTTTTGACCTCAAGGCTGGCTCTGCAGTTTTGTATCACATGGGAGGACATGTGTGGGCTCCTCTGAAAACCAAAGTCTGTTCCTCTTATTTGAGTGTGACACAGCTCAGGTTAGTCAGGAAGAAAAGACTCCTCAGCTGTCTGATCGTGCCAGTTGTGACTTACAAGATGTACGAACCTTGGAGTGGTTTGTGGTGCAGTGGAAGATGTACAAAGGCTTGTCTGGGGTGTGTACAGAATATTATGTTGCTACCAAGATCTCCTAGCTCAGGCACAGGTACAGCCTGTATACACTCTGTTGCATTATTAGCTTATCTCTGCATTAAGACAACACATTTATGATGAGGTCTGGCTCATACAGAGTTGGTGTCTAAACTAGACATAGATGAGGACAGCTAGAGGGCACTATGTAGACTTTTCATCGATTATTATATTTGTCATGATAAATTAATAGAACAGCTTTCTCAGCTTTACTTGACATACTAGTTCATAATGCTTAATATTAATTTCTGAAATGAGGGAACAGTGAAAAAGAATAGTATTTCTCAGAAAAACAATTCTGTGGCCAAACATAAGTTTTAGCAAATAGCTTCTCTGCCACCCCCCGAGTTAATTATGGAGTGACTTTTCTTGATAAAACAACTGTGAAAAAATAATAAAAATAATCACACAACTTCTGCTTTGTTTCCCCTTCTTTATTCTCTAATTATTTTGAAAAAATATTTCTAAGTGCTTATCTGATGGTTTCATAGCCAGTCAGATCTAACCCAGTACGTAAAACCCAGATATCTTGTTTGTTTGTTTGTTTTGTCATTGATGTGACTATGTCAATAACTGTTAATAGCTGGATATTTTGGACTAATGAGATTAAGTGCAGCAAAATAAAAATCACATTATGCATGTGGTTGCTGTTCTGAGAAATGGCGTACTATACACCCACTGACAGAATTTTGTCCTGTGGTATATAAGCTACAAATAGCACAGGAAAAGGTTTATGAATATAGACTATAAACTTTTGTAATACTATTTTTTGATTGTGAAGACGTTCTTCCTCCTGCTGCAGTTCCAATGAAAGTTAGCAGAAAGTTCTGTGCTTAAGATAGGAGGGCGAAGGTGGGGGTAAAAATGGATTTTCTGAACTTGGAGGGTGGTATTAGAGAGAAGCAGTTAATTAGACATTGACAGAAAGGGGAAGGCGATGTGTAGCCTTAAAGAGGTCTGGAATATGGGGATGTTTGTTTCAGCTGGGTTAGAAGGAGTTATGAAACTCTGAAGAACTGAGTGAATGGGGAATGATTAAATTGATAGTTTATTACAGTTGGGAATTAAATGAAACGGAGGAGTGATGAACTATGGTGAGATCTGTCTGCTAGAAACAGATTTACTCAGTGGAAAAAAAAACAAAACCAAGGGCTTGAACAAAACAATATAAAAGGGTAAGAGAGGATTAAATAAGTAAAAGCTAATGTTTCTCCTTGCCTAAAGTACACTTTGCTGCTTCTTTCACAAACTGATGAATTGGTAAGGGTAAGCAACGCAGCTGACTCATGGTGCTCTTACTCATTTTGGAAAGTGTTTGCCAAGAGTAGGAATAATCATCCAATGCTTTGATTAAAAGTGATGCTTTTATATCTAGCTTGATGTCACTAATATTGAGGCTTTTATATCTTTACACATTTGTTCATCTTTAAATCACTGGTAAGACCATTTAAAGCTGCAGATCCGTATTTGCATGTGTGTGTACATAAGCCTTAGTGGTGCTGAGGTTTCATAAATGTCAGCTGACTAGTAATAATCTTATTCTGTAGGTGGGCAGATATTGTTACTGACCTAAACACCCAAAATCCAGAATATCTAGATATTCGACACCTAGAAAGAGGATTGCAGCATCGAAAAACAAAGAAGGTAAGGTAAACTTACTGAGATGGGAGGAAATTCGTGGTAGATTTTTGGCAAACTTATTCATACTTCAGCAGTGTAAGATAACTTCAGTAAAAGAAATATGTTATGAGGTGTTGCTGAAGACAAAAGTCAAGTGTGGGTACTTACATACCAGAGTCATTTGTATTTACCTGCAGGACAAGATACAATCCAGCAGTAGCTTGGCACACACTAGGATGAACCAGGGTATCTGCCTATACAATGTATTTGGTCACAATTTTTAAGTTTGCTGGCTTATAATGTAGCTGCAGCAAGTATAAAAATACTCTACAAATCACAGGCAGATCCCTTTGGTGTATGGCCTTCTAGCGACATGTAAGTGGGAAAGAAAGTACAGTAGAGTAGGATGAAACAAAAAAGAATGCATATGTCTCTGTTGTGTGGACTTCTTGTCAATACATACAGCTTTCTGTCCTATAGAGAGGACTATATCTTGTGGGTGGGGGTATATTTTTGATTTGTGGATTGAAAGTGTATGAGAAATAATAGGCTGAAGAGATGATTTCAAATGTGGAGGACCATATGGTCAGCAGGATGAGAAAGGACCAGAAGAGAGAATTTGTGTGAAAGTGGCTGGAGAGCGAAAAAGACTAGCAGAAGATAAGTTACACTAGCCCATGAAAGTTTAAAGGGATAACTTAAAAATATGAGAAAGAAGGCAGTAATTGAATCTGGGAAACAACCAAAATTGATTGAGCCGAGTTGTTTGTTTGTGGATATGGCTTTGTGGGTGTTTTGTTTGTTTGTTTGTGTGTTGTTACTTTTTTTTTTTTTTTAGAAGAATTCTGTTACCTGACGAGATGTTAATTTCAAATATCTATGTACCTTAGAAAGGCACCTGTGTGCATTTAACAAAGAACCTTTTTACTTTGATTAGGTTGGAGGAAATCTTCATTGCATCATTGCCTTTCAGAGACTTAACTGGCAAAGATTTGGTCCGTGGAATTTTCCATTTGGAAACGTTAGACAGGATAAACAATCTCAAACACATGGACAAGGAATTTCCAAATCTGAGAGTGAAGACAATATCTCTAAGAAACAACATGGACGACTGGGTCGATCTTTTAGTGCTGGCTTTCATCAAGAATCTACGTGGAAGAAATCTAATCTTCGTGAGAGGAGGAACAGTGGGTATCAGAGTTATAACGATTATGATGGAAATGATTAAAATTAACTTTAGATAATAGAGTTGATATATTAAAGTTAGTTTTAATCAAGGCATATTAGGGATCTTTAGTCCTAGAATACATATGAATAGAAATTATGGTATAAGATACAGCTTCATAATCTTTAAGTAAATCTGATGATACGGTTGCAGTGGATGAGATCTGATGTACAAAATGACAGATAAGCACAGATTACTGTACCTTTGCAATCAAAAGTAAATATGACAGCAGAGTCAATAATTTCTTTTGAAATAATTGTAGTATGTCCTGATCAGTGGAAACAAAAGAGCAGCTTGAAATTAGTCAATGTAATAAACAGACTTCATTGAAAATACTTAGTATTCAAAAGCATGAAGACTTATGATATGACTTTATAAAAAGGGTTATTCTTCAAATGGTGTAAGGACAAAAGTAAACATTGCTTTCCTTTTTAACACTCCATTTTACTAAGGCTGCCCATATCCAATGAAAAGGAAAAAAATAATCACATAGGTTAGAAAACCTTGTCAGATTTACAAAGTGAATGTGTATTCTCCATTTAGTTCCCGGTAGACTTCCGTCAGTCAGATAATCGTATTTTGTCAAGCAGGTCTCAGTTTCTTTTCCCTTAGCTGGATGCCTGGTTTAGACTGAGAGGAATTGCCTGTGGCAGGGAGGATGGACCCTCTCTATTGTTTTTGCTCTGTACAGTGACTAAATTCTTATCCTGGAACCTCTTCAGAGCATGGACTCTCGTAACACAGGCTTGTGAAATTCAGTATTAAAAAACTGCATTTACCATTAGCCAAATGAGCTAGCTGAACACTGTGTTCTGTTGGCAGTTCTTTTCTTTCTTCAGTCTTAAAACCTCTGTCATTTTTCTGCTGCTCTTTTCATTTTGTATGAAGGCGATGCAAGTGCCGAAAACTGCTGGCAGCCCTGATGATATACCTCTCAGCCAGCAAACAATTCAAGCTTTTTCAGGTGTCTGTGTGCAGTCTCTTTTTCTTTTTTCCCCTATTTTGAGATTTATCCAGTTGTTTGCCCAAACATGTCTCAACAGTTGTAACTTTCTGTGTACAAATGTTCATGCCTGCTCAAGGATTCATTTTTTTGACATAAAAAGATTTGTCATGGAATGCAGGGGTTTTGTAGGTTGCTGCTTTTGTTAACCAAAAATGGGAGACTTTTAGACTTTTGTTCATTCAATAAAACTTGTTTTCTATTTTGTTGTTTGCTTTTCATTTGTTTTGGGAAGGGTGACCCTATGTTTAGTGAAGATTTTCAGGAAAGTAGGTAAGGGAAGGATCAGAATCGGACTCTTTGTTTCCTGATTTAAACATATTTATTCAACAGGACTCTGAGATTCAGAGACTGGTGTGTTGCACTTGGCATTAAAATAAGGGCAAACACAGGCCTTGAAATTTGAAGGATACCTGCAGTTCCTCACCAAAATCTCTCCTCTCTAAACGAGACCTCATTTCCAGGGTGAAGTGGAAACCCATTCTCAGGTCTGCTTTACTCAGCTCTGCTCTCAGTTCCTGAGCTCTCTGCAAGCTTCCACCAATCCCCCACCAAAGGTAACGGTGGTGCTCATAGCACCTATGTTTATCTAGACTAGAAGACCAAACATGCAGGCTAGAAGAAACACATACCCAAATCTTCACCATAGCCAAGAAACATAGCAGAAAAATTGTGCGTATTCAAGAAAGCCAAGAGGATGGTGAGGCCCAGGAGTGATTTATGGGTGGCGCACAGCATTTCTTACCAGCATTGGCATGGTCACTGCAGGATAGCGTTGGGTAGCGCCTATTTAGCAAAATAATTCTGGAGGTGGGATCTCCTTGCTCATAAGCCTGCGCAGCTGCTGTGACTTAACTTCTAATGTTTAATTTCCCAAAGTTGCCAGGCTGGTGACTGAACAAAACCTATAGGTTTTGAAAACTTACTTTCCAGTTGAGCTATTTTCAGACTTTATTTTTGCAAGCTGAATTTGGGCCGAGGACTCAAATTTTTTTAGAACACTTGAGCTGTGTACTTTGGGGTACTTCAGGCTTAATGTGAGTTACATAAATACCTAAGTTTTGCTTAATAACTATAGTTGCGCTGAGGACCAGGGACTCGACTCTCTGACAGAAGCCTGCTGCTCTTCTTAAGTACGTGTGTTGTGATGGACTAATGTTTTTACAGTTATTTTGCTCTTGGGTTGGAGATGGTCATACTTCATCAATAAAGCATGTAGTTTATTTCACTCTTCTGCCATTCACAGAAGGAAGTTCAAGGCCAGGCTGGATGTGGCCTTGGGCAACCTGGTCTAGTGGGAGGTGTCACTGCCCATGGCAGGAGGGTTGGAACTCGATCATCTTTAAGGTCCTTTCCAACCTAAACCATTCTATGATTCTATGAAGGTGCTGGGCGTTGGGAGCGCTCCCTGGGGATTCCGGGCTGGGAGGTGGGTGCAGTGAGGGGTGAGAGCACCGCCTGCGGGGAAGATCGTGTTTAGGGGGGTGGGGGAAAAAAAAAAAAAAAAAAAAAAAAGACGTTTTCTTTCTTTTTGCGACGTGGTGTTTCGTACTTCGCGCTCCTCC
>NW_009646412.1:959518-985362 GCF_000708025.1 Charadrius vociferus
GAGCCTCGGGCTGTCCGATGTCCGGCTGGCGGGCTGCTGTAGCGCTGCGCTTGAGCCGAGTTTTTAAAGTTTTTTGGTTTGTTTTTCTTGGTTTTCACTTACGGAAAAGTGAGGGAATGGTCCGGAACCGGCCCGAGCGACTGCCCGGGCGCCCCCCCCCCATCCCATCCCACCTCGTTACTTCTGTTTGTAGTGATAATGCGTCCTCCTTAATAAAGAATTACGTGGATGGTATAACCTGTGTGTTATTCCTTCTTGTGTCCCTCGTAGATTCTTCTCTCTCGGCGTTCCTGAGAAGGGACGATGGGAGTTCAAGGGCTTTGGAAGCTGCTTGAATGTGCCGGGAGACCGATAAACCCAGAAACACTAGAAGGAAAAATTCTTGCTGTTGGTATCCTTTAAAAGTAAAGCTGAGCAACCAAAGTTGTCACAGGGATATTTTTGTTTCACTTATCTCTCCATAAACTATTGCGTTTAGCTTTTTTTTTTTTAATTTTAAATCATGACTATATGGATAAGTAGATTTCATGCTTTATAATATGTGGAATACTAAGCTTTTTTTTTTTTTTTTAAATGTTTTAAAAAAGAGACTTTTTAAATAGGTTCCTTACACAAGTGTTGGGCTGTAGGATTTTGTGCTTTGTAAATAAATGTGCTGCTCTCAGTAGGACTATTAAGATGAAAAAGTTTTAAATACTTTTGCATCAACTTTTCTTTCATACAAACTTGGTTAAATGCTGGGAAGACATGGAAAAAAGTTACCCTTCCTTTATTTGTAAAAATAACTGGGGATGTACTACTTGCTACATAGTTGTTTCAGCTCTACATTTTGACCATGGCGATACTGGCAAGAATTTATTCTTCTCTGAAAGTTTAAAAGTATTTGGATAACCTTGGCTTGGATAAGCCAAGCCTGGAACAGTGGGAAAATATGTGCACTTTATAGAAGCTATTAATATGGTGTATGTGTAAGATAGCACATTTTTTCCTCTTAATGATTCTTTAAGATATAAGTATTTGGTTGAACCAAGCAATAAAGGGAGCCAGAGATCATCGTGGTAATTCCATACAAAATGCTCACCTCCTCACTCTGTTTCATCGACTCTGCAAATTACTGTTTTTCCGAATTCGGCCTGTCTTTGTATTTGATGGAGAGGCACCGCTTCTGAAGAGACAGACTTTGGTAAGTATGTTTACTGAGTCATTGCAGTGCAAAATAGGGATACATCTGCTGATACAAAGTAGCCATTTTAGATTTCCTTCTTATTCTGCTTATGATTCTGAGCCATGAGGATGGAGAGCTTGAAGTGCACTGCTGTATAGGTGTTCTTTGCAATCCCAGTCTTGGTTAGCTGTTGGACCATGAAGCAGCTCCCTTTTGATATATTCAGGTTTCATTTGCATAGAAACCAGATTGCAGAGAGGTAGACGATGGCATAAGCCTGGGTCTTGCTCCAGAATGGACCTGAACACAACTCTTGCAAGTATTTGTATGCAGAAGCTGAAAACTATTCCCAAGTCCCACAGAGGAAACTGACAGAGAAAGTTTTAGAGGATCTAAAGACTATGTCCTCACTGGTGTAGAATGAGTTAGGAGTTGCATACAGAATTGTAACATTAATTCACTGGATATGTATCTTCAGCATCCAGCAAAATTTTCTTGGTATTAATCTTGTTTTCACAGGCTAAGCGGAGACAAAGAAAGGAAGTTGCCATCAGTGATTCCAGGAAAACTACAGAGAAACTGTTGAGAACATTTTTGAAGAGACAAGTTATCAAAACTGCTCTTTCAGGCAAAAGGCAAGAATAAAAATTATTTTTCCCGTTTGTAAGTGGCAAGTAGTTTTTATGTAGCTATGTCCTGGTTTGAGGTAAAACAGGACCAATTTTCTATTCTAACTTTACTTTTTAGCTAGGCCTCTTCTAACTACTGAAATTGACAACATATTATGCAGAAACTGTTTGCTTTCAGAGTGATAAGACCTATGTTTATAGTTGATGCCCAGGCATGGTATGCAGAGAGGTTCTTGCTTATTATTACCATAACAGCCAAGGGCAGCCAACTTTGTTACTTGCCCCATTGGAGGGTCAGAAGCGGAAAAGGGTAGAGGGGTCCCACCTGCGAGGAGGAGCAGACAGGACAGGTGACCCAAAACTGACCTATAGGGTATTCCATCCCATCTGCCTCATGCTCAGTATAAAAGCTGAGGGATCAAAGGGTCAGCCTTCTTTCTTCAATGGCCGGTGTCCGAGGAGGACTCTGTTAGTCTGCCTTTGATCCAGATCCCCAATCCAGTTGCAGAATCCAGTTCCCATCCATCACTGAGTCCGGTCTGGGGCTTCCCCAGTGCCACCTGGTGACATGATTGTTATCCTGAGAGCTTGATATGGTTTTGTATATATTTAATTATTTCCTTTTTATTTTATTATTAATATTTAATTAAAGTAGTTTAGTTTCTTCTAAAGTCATAAGTGTCTCTCTCTCTCTTCTTTCTCTCTTTGGAGATGTAGGGGGGGAGCATCTGTCGTTTGCCCAGTGGCCAGTTCGGCCCAAATGACGGCAAGCTATTAATCACTGTTGTGAAGTGTTTTTTTTCTTTCCGTAAGCAATGAAGCTTTGCCCAGTATTACACAAGTTCGAAGAGAAGAAATTGATGATATGTATGTATTGCCTTCTTTAGAGGATGAAGAGAAGAACAGGTAGGTAGAATTAAGAAAAATAGCTTAAATGGTTGTAATAAACTCAGGTAAAAATATAAACCACATTTTTTGATGTTGCTGAAATGTCTTTGACCCATGAGATTCCGTAATGTATAAAGTGTATTTCTTGAATTTATATTTTATTTCAGTTTCCTTTTGGAGAGTTTGGTTTATAGCTCTGGATGCAGAAGCTTTCTAGTTATTTGTGGGAAAGAAAGAGAAGAAGCTTTCAGTCCACAGATTAAATTCCCGCACTGGATTCATGTTTAAGGATGAAAGTGCTACCTCAGTCTCTGTGGCCATACTATACGACTAAACGGAACTGATTGTTCAAGCTTGGATAGCTGGTGTGTGGCAGCTTGGTTGTGGTTTGCTTCCCCTCATTCAGTAGAGTAGATGTTTTCAGCAGAAGTAGGTTTTGTATGTACTTGTCAAACTTGTGACTTCTTCTTAAATAACACTGAGGGGGAATGTGGAGCTATCCATTAGACTACTCTGTGCACATGTTATATATACTTTTAAATGCTGACCAAATAAGAATTGGGTAATGATTTAAACAGCAACAGTTGTCTCAATGTAGTTTTCACTGAGATAAGTCTGCCTTCTTGCTTTCTGTTGAGATCTTTTTGACTTATGTATGTATTTATATGTATATGCCTATATATATGTGTGTACTTTGATGTTGTGCGTGAATTTTTGTACTCATTGGTGCAGGGATGACTAATGTCCCTTTGCTTAAAAAAGGAATTTTATTTCCCTAGGTAAATATCTACATCTTTTTTTCTTTGTGATTTTTAGCTCGGAGGAGGAAGATGAAAAAGAATGGGAAGTGAGAATGAGCCAAAAAAAGATGTTGCAGGTAAGTGCATCCTAATTCCCCGTTTACTGTGAACAGTCCCATCATTCATGCTTAAAGGACAAACCACAAGGTTAAAAAAAAAAGGTGTTTGAAGGTATAGGTCTTACTATAGTATTACTTATCAAGTAAAGAAGTTAATTTTAAGTACTCTATGAATTCCTATTAATGAGGAAATAAAAATGTAATTTTCTCCAGTAGAGTACAGCAGAATAGGAATTTCTTATGGATTTTTTTTTTTTTCCTGATTACTTTCTCTGGACATACAGAGAAGAAATTCTATTTTGTAATGAAACAAATGAAGTGTAAGCATTTGTGCACATGTTTATGCACATATAAGATAGCATATTTAACAAAATTCTTATGCTTCTCCAAATGTGAATTGATGTTGAAACACTTTGATCCTTGAGTTTTTACAGATAAATTCTGTATTCCCTTCTGATGTGCTGATCTCACAGGAAGCAGAGAAAAGAAATATATAACCTAAAAAGGCATAATGAATAATAAAACTGTCTCTGCTTTCATCAAAGTAAAAAAAAAAAAGAAAAACTCTTGGAATTAATATTTATCTTTGAAGTAGTTCGCCTTCAGAAGGAGAGCCTCTTTGGAATGATAAAATCAGACTAACTGAGGCTGTAGGACCTGCTTCTGTGATTAATACTAAGTATCTTTTTGTATAGTGTACATCAATAATTAGGTACTTTATTAGCTAGTAGTTACCTTTGGTTTTTTTCTTAACTGTTCTCTTTGTATTATAGGAAATATCAACAAAGATTTTTGTGGTTTTTTTTGTTGTTGTTTGAAATGATGCTCTAAATATTTTATTGTTCTTGGTGTGCTGTAATATAAAATACATGTTTTTATTGTTTTCCATTTTCATAGGAAGAGTTATGTGAAAATCCTCATTCTGTAGATATTGAATCAGAAGATTTCAACAAGCTGCCTCCAGAAATAAAACATGAGATCTTGACTGATATGAAAGAATTTACAAAACGAAAAAGAACATTATTTGAAGCAATGCCAGAGGTAATATTTAAAGTATTTTTCAAGCCATCAGAGTGGAGCTATTGCCATTAATACAGATGAAGGCTACATAAGAATATCACATCTGGACAGCTTTACCCCAAGGCTTATTTAAGAAGAGATGTTACGCTGAGGGAAGAAAACAACAAACAAACAACAGAGCCTTCCCATGGGTGTATTCAGAGTCCTGTCTCTTGACTTCCACTAAAATTGGCAGAACTTAATTCAGTTTGGCAAGAATGGAAAAAAAACATGCTGTGTCTCATGCCTCATCAGCATTATGCCCAAGCTTTCAATTGCAAGAACTTGCGACTGGTGTGGATAAACCAGGCAGAATGAACGCAGCTTGAATTCCAAATGCTCAGGCTGTTAGGGGAGCTGGCAGCTGGGAAAAGGCTTTTGTAACTTAGGTAGATATTAAAGCCATTCGGAGACAATCAGGGAATCCTGTAGTGCCACTTCTACAATAGCTTTTCAGAGCACAGTTAGATTTTTAAAGTGCAATATATGTCAGATGAAATGATAGTTTATGCCCAAGTGTAAGCTAAGAACCATCATCTAAAATCCATCCATCTGTGGATTCTGTTATAATTGCATTTTTGTAAGATGGGGACCAGCCTCACACCCAGCTAAGTTTTGTTGGTGACATCATTGAGATCTCATTGTGTCTAGTCAGCATTCAGAACTACTTAATGGTGCATTTTGGAATTGTTGTGTGTTCCTGGGCTAATGTTGCTGTCGCTTCAGAGTGCAGCAGTCAGTAAAAGACAAATTTTGCCTGCTTAAAGGAAACTCTTAAAAGGCTCTCCAGAGCATGGTAAATAAACTTGCTTAAAAGGTGTAGCTGGTGGCATTTTATATAAGTTGACTTGGGCTGTTTTGTTTTGTTTTGGTTTTTTTAAGGAATCCAATGACTTTTCCCAGTACCAGCTTAGGGGTTTACTTAAAAAAAGCAATCTCAATCGGTGCATAGAAAATGTTGAAAAAGAATTGAATCAACAGCACTCAGGTGAAATCCAAACACAATATGAAAATGAAGGTGGTTTTGTGAAAGAAGTGGAATCTAGGAGGGTAGTCTCTGAAGATACGTCTCACTATATCCTAATAAAAGGTATGTCAGGTCTTAATTTTGTAAAACTTGTTGTTCATCGTGTGCATTCTGCAGCTGTCAGTTTTAAGAAAAACCTGAAAATTGTTTACAGTTGCATGTAGCTGATATGAAATGTGCGTTACTGTTAGACATGATTAACTGATCTGTAGACATGTAGACAACTTGTTTATTAATCTTTAAAGCATGATGTTCATTATGTAAAATGGAATGTTAGTATAAAGCAGTTTTCTACTTAAAAAAAAAAATTAAACAAAAAACTTTCTTTCAGGTATTCAAGCAAAACAAGCTACAAGTACAGACTCAGAAACTACTGCAGGACCCTCATCAAAAATGCTTGAATTTACTAAATTGAATAAAATCAATGAATCTCCTACTAATGCAAAGCTAGTTGCATCTGACAAGTTGCAGACAGAGAAAGATAACAATGTGGTGACAGCACCACCCTCTCCTCGGACTTTGCTTGCTATCCAGGCAGCTCTGGTAGAAAGCAGCTCAGAAGAGGAACTGGGGGATGAAGATAGAGGACGACTGAACATTGACGAGTCTCTAACAGAGGAAGGCAGTGTGTCTCCAAGAACACTACGGGCAATTTGGCAAGCTCTGAGTGAGGATGATAAAAGGGAGGAAGTTGTTACTGTTAAAACTGTTGGAGTGTTACCAGAAAGATCAGAAGCAAAGGATTTTCAGCTTAGTAGCTCAGATGAGGACGATCAGATTCCTGAAGTTAAGGAGGCAAAAAAAATACCTACATCTACAATTCATTTGTCAAACCAAATGATTATGCAAGATGCTGAATTTGAACAAAGGAGTCAGGAGTTGGAAAAAAATCATATTACAGCCAAGGACACCAGTATATCCAGAGCTGAAAATTATTCTTGTATTGACAATACTAGAAAAGGCAAAGAAGATGTAGACGAAGAAGAAAATGGTTACAAAATGGACTTAAATTCTTTGGGAGATAAGGATATAAACTTGTGCATGCAGAAGCCAAGGTGGTCCCCTGTACAAACTAGTACAGAGACTTTGATTCATGCTGAAACAACAGACCTTCCTAAAAAGGAGGAGAACTTGGAAATTTCTGAGAATAGAAAGGAAGTAATTTCACAAACAGAAGAGAATGTATCTGAGGTACAAAGGGATAGTAGATTTTTTCCAGAAGCAAAAGGTCCTGAGGATGAAAGGGAAGGGATATCACAGTCTGAAGACAGTGATTCTGATGGTATGTGTTTTTTAATTGTGTAAAAAGATAAGATGATAAGACCTTATTGTATTTGTAGTCAGTTGAAGTTAATCTTTTATCCTAGGAAGAAATGGTTTAAAATAGATCTATTCCTACCTATGTAGGAGGTGGGAAGAAAATCTGGTCTATGTTTTTCCCCTTGGTGTTATGTTTCATTGTTGAAACCTGACTATACAATACAGAAAGTCAGGAAAGCATACTGTTGTGTACATTGAACTTAACTGGTGTATTAATGGTCAACCATGCCATTTCTGTAATTTCACAATCCTTCTATCTATTTACTGCATATAGAAAAGAAAATCACTGCTTAAGTTAAAAACGTGAACAAATACTTTTTTTAAACAAGCAGCAGGAAGTTGAAATCTTTATTTTCCTTTAATAGGAAGCTTTATTGAAGTGGATACTGAAATAAGTAACGAGGCTGAGTTTCCTGCTAAATATGATGAAAAACTGTGTGATGAAACATCGCTTCCAGAAGTGGAGACAGACAGACATGATATTGTTACACAGGACTTGCTGAAGGAGTCTGATGAAGTGCAGTTGGCAAACGATCAGAACGTTGAAAGAGATGATGATGGTAAAGATGCAGCAGATGAATGGCAAGACATCAGTTTGGTAACTCCTTGTTATTTTTTTTGAGCTAGTAATGAAGTGCTCTGTCCCCAAGTAGTTTTTAAGGAAAACTGTTGGACAGGTTCTTACTGTTCCATTGCTTTCTCATATATGTATTTAATTCTGTGGGAAGTGATTTTTCTTTAAAGCTGATGGTTAACCATAATCTCTCTGAAATCAGAGGGGAACTGTAAGGTTTTAGCACTCAGATGAATAGACCTATCTCTGGTCTTGTAATTTACTGCATTAGAGAAGCTATGACAACTTCCGAGTGTGACTTAATGGAGCATCTACTACTAGAATAATTACAGTTGGAGACTGGGTGCTTTACTTACTTAAATATACCTGAATTGTTGAAATGATGAAAAGCTTTTATTTTTCAGGAAGAACTAGAAGGATTAGAAAATGACCTTTCTGCTGAGCAGAATATGCTTCAGGCTCAAAAACAGCAGCAGGAGCGTGTTGCTGCTTCTGTAACAGGACAGATGTTCTTGGAAAGCCAGGTAGTATTTGTTGAATCATTTTGATTTGATATAGTATGATGTGGTTTCCCCCTCCACCCCAGTCAAACACTCTCTCAAAAGCTGTTAGTAATGTTGCTTAATTATAGGTGGGGGGATATTTAATTGAGGTTAAATAATGTATTCCATAAAAGCAAATTGTGTAAAATGCATCAAAGTATAGGTATATCAAAACATCATCCAAAGGTTGACTAGTCTGCCCACTGTTTCCTGACTGTCATGTTTCTGATATGCTTTCATACTCTTTTCTGATTAATTTTTTTGGGTTGGTTGGTTGTTTTGTTTGGTTTTAACCTGCATGTTTGTTTCATGGAGCCCACATAATTGTAATGCATGGACTTTTCTCTATGTTAAAGTAGCGGTTATGGAAAGCACGGTACTTAAGTATGCGTGTAATTAAGATAGCAGATTCTCTAACTGTGTAGTAATAATGTGATCAAGTAGTGCTTGACTTACTCATCTCAGGCAGATAGAGCCACGTAAGTGGGATTTCCCCCTTGACTTAACTGCGCTTGATGCTTTTTAGCGGAAATTAAGATTTGCTATGAAATATTAAATACCTCCCAAGTATGAATCTCGCAGTTACAAGTCAAGCAGAAGTATAATAGAAGTTCATTTTTCAGATGAAATATGAAGTGATTTCTCTCTATCCTACAGGAGCTTCTCCGTCTCTTTGGCATTCCCTATATTGAAGCTCCAATGGAGGCAGAGGCACAGTGTGCTATATTGGACCTTACTGATCAGACCTCTGGGACAATCACTGATGATAGTGATGTTTGGTTATTTGGCGCACGACACGTTTATAAAAATTTCTTCAGTCAAAACAAATATGTGGAATATTATCAGTACGTTGATTTTCAAAACCAGCTAGGTAAGCCTCAGGTATTGATTTGTTAGATACAGTCTTTAATAAGACAGCGCTGCCATGTATCCGTCTGAAGGTGTATTTCCTACAGAATTTTGTGTGTGTTATTACAATCGCTGTTCTTTGGAGAGTCTCTAAAAGCATTCAGTTGGGTTGCTGTGTTTACCGCCAGATGACCTCTCTGAATTTGCAGCTGTTAGTTACACTTGCATTTAATAGACTGAGTTAGTGTGATGGTCATCAAAGCCAGAGGTATGAACTGCGGTACGAGCTTCTGGGTAAGTGTCAGCATGACTTTTCTGATGTGCGGGGAAAATTATATTCTGATGCCATGAGATTTATAGTCTTCTGGAAATGGAAGTTAATTTTGGAAATACTGACACATAACATGTCAGAAGAGGATCCAGCATATGTATATGCTCTGTAAAAGGTTTTTTATTTATTTAATAACAGCTTTTTTCTTCTTTTCAGATTGCTCTTGTTGCTAATCAAATTGTTGCTAATTATGTTGAATTATTAAACTTCAGTGTCGCATAGTGTATTAAGGGAAATATGAGGCAATTTTAAGTTTTTCTTATGCCTTGTTTAAGCAGAACTCTGTTAAAGACAGTTTTAACACTTTTAAAGTTGAGAGAGGCTATAGACTTTGAAATAATATATTAATTTCTTCAACATGTAAAACTTCACAACATTTTTATGTGGTGAAAAATACCTCTTCGGTTTCTTCTGCCAGCAAACTGAATGAAATATTTTTTTCCCCTACTTAAACCTACTTAGGTATGCTACTGTAGCTTACTTGGAAAGGATTGCTGTAAAAGCATGTGTAGGATTTTTAGCTGTTATTAAAGTAATGAACCAGAGCTTTTATTTCCTTATTGTGGAAAAATAGTCACCATCGGTCTTCATGTCACATTCCTCTGCAGTCTTGTACTTCTACTCCTTTTCCATGCATTGCACAATTCTTCTTTCTTGACAGTTGATGGATATCCTGGCTAGCATGCGCATGGTCTTTGTGTGCTTAGACATTCATCCCTCCTTTTCCCCACCATTTTTTTTTTTTAATTATTATTATTATTTTTAAAATCTTAACTCCTGAGGCTAGTCACTGAAAATTGTTCTTGTTGCCTCAGATCTTACAGCATAGCAAGTGGAAATGGTCAGCCGAGTTCTTCTTTCTGGCTGTTTCACGTGCTCTTTTGGTACGTTTTGTAACTGCACTAGCAGTTTGTAACACAGAGCAAAAGGCTTCCAGTTTGGGAACGCTTTTAAGAAGCAGAGGCATTGATATTATGGACTGGAATTCAAACAATGTTTCTATTTCTGATTCGGGGGTTATTAAATTCAGGTCAGCATTAGATGAGAACAGGATAGTAATTGGAGAAATATGTGAAAAATAATGTGGGTTTTTTTTTTTTCTTAGAAACCCAGAATTGCCCAATGGTCTTCATATTGTAACATCTTAATTTTGGAAAGATGTATTTGCCTAGTTAGCACAACTATTGGTGCTTGAGCTAGCAGTAGCATTTTGACACTGCTCCAGAATATAATTTAGCAAATTCTGATGTTGAATTAAATATAATTTTACAGAGTTGATACCTTTGTGTTCTTTTGGGTTTTTTTGCCTTTCAGATAATATTTTTTTAATTTGTAAGAGAACAGATGCTGAATCCACTGGTTTTATTTGATTTATGCACTTTCTTTTACAGGGTTGGATCGAAACAAGCTGATTAATTTGGCATACTTGCTTGGAAGTGACTACACTGAAGGCATCCCCAATGTCGGCTTTGTAACAGCGATGGAGATTTTAAATGAATTTCCTGGGCATGGCTTGGAACCTCTCTTAAAATTCGCGTATGCTTCATTGTATTTTGCAGTTTTGTTTCTCCATAATGTGAATATAGCGAATCTACTTTTCTGCTGCTTAAGCATACAACAAAACATATGACCATCATTGACCATCATTAAGGAGACTAAGTTAACTGTAAAATATGTGACTCCGTTATATCACTATTTGAAATGGCAGGTAAATAAGGTGACACGATGATACAGCAATTACAGTGAGACTAATGAAGACAATAGAACAGCTGTAGAACTGTGCGACTGCCTTTGAGTTCATTGCAGAGCTGGATCCATAGTGGAGTGGAGGTTTATTCTCCCTGAGTTTGTGAGAAGGTGCTGTAGCTTGCTCGTAGAGAAAAGAGTCTTGATGAGTGAGGAATGGATGACCTGGAAAGAGACAGACAGGTAGGCTGTGGAGAGGAACAAGATTTGAAGAGGGCCAACCCAGTTGAATAAGCAATGGCGAGGATGGTTAGAAGTCTTTCCCCTTCCTCCCCCGCTCCACCACTTCCTTTGGGGTTTTTTCCCCCCCTTCCTTTGGGGTTCCCCCGCCCCCCCTTCCTTTGGGGTTCCCCCGCCCCCCCTTCCTTTGGGGTTCCCCCGCCCCCCCTTCCTTTGGGGTTCCCCCGCCCCCCCTTCCTTTGGGGTTCCCCCGCCCCCCCTTCCTTTGGGGTTCCCCCGCCCCCCCTTCCTTTGGGGTTCCCCCGCCCCCCCTTCCTTTGGTTCTTTCCCCCCTTCCTTTGTTTCCCCCCCCTCCTTTTTTTTTTTTCCATTCCTTCATACCAAAAAACCTCAAAAAGCGATCATTTTTTGTGGAACATTCTCCCCAAGTGAGGCTGGCTTCAGGGCCTTCTGTTTAGCAGCTTATGAGGAATCCAGGCAATGTTTGCTACTGTGGCTTACAATGGCGGCATTTACTGTGTATGTTTTGTCTTTTCTACTTTCAGATTAGATGTCCCTTTTGATATTTTTTTATTTGGAAATTTCCACCCTCATCTCATGTAGTAACTGAAGGAGGGAGACTAAGGCTATTGAAATCAGCATGGTGGCTCTTGATATTCCAAATTATATTTTGTGGAGGTAAATGAATACTTTCCTCTGTTTTTCAGCGAGTGGTGGAATGAGGCTCAGAAGAATAAGAAATTGAGACCTAATCCACATGATACCAAAGTCAAAAAGAAACTGCGGGAGCTGCAGCTTTCTTCAGGTTTCCCAAACCCAGCAGTGGCAGAAGCATACCTGAAGCCTGTGGTGGATGAGACAAGGGGTTCGTTCACCTGGGGGAAGCCTGATGTAGAGCAGATCAGAGAATATCCTTTTACTATATGGCAGGATTTGTCAGCTAAAAGTACTTGGATTAAAGTTTGTAAGGCTAGTTAGTAAGTCAGTAATGGACTGTCAAATCAACATCTCAATGGTGTGAGGGCCCCCTCCCCCACTCTGTCTGCATGTGCTCTGCTACAATGATCCCAGCTGTGGAATGGAAGGGAATGCAGCCATCTATGTGTGGCACTGAGGGATGCTCTGCCCTCCTGAGAGAGTGAGCTGCTTCAATTTGCGTGCAAAGAAAGTCTCGTAGCTAGACTGACTAGTTTGTTGTGATGTTACGTTTCTGTAACTGTGCTGTGCCTATTTCTAGACATACTCCTGTACACACTCCTGATGTGTGTTTCCCATCTTTCACAAGTAAGTTTCAAAACCTAGTCAGAAAGTGGTGACTCAGTCTGTGCTTTATCCCTAGTTTTCACTGCATTTCTTGCAGTGATGTCTACTCCTTGCATCTGTTGCAGCTTGAGCTGCAGCGCGTGGAGAGGTAATAGTGTTCTAAACAGTAAGTGAAAATTCCAGTGTGTGCAAGTGTAAAAATAAGGTTTACGTATAGGTAGTTTGTCTTATGGCAGTACTGTATAGCTAAAATGAGTTCTGTCTTCACGGAGATGCTTTTGGAAATGTTGATATTAGAGAAAAGGTTCTGTAACTAATAGAAATGTAACAGCATGATTAAGATGTGTAGCGTAATATCAGCACCATCTACATAAGTCAGTTGTAATAACTTAGTATTTTCTCTGGTTTTGTTGTAGAAAAAGCTCTGAAGTAGGGTAACTTTCCTCCAGACATTGTTTATTTGAGGAATTTTCATTTTATGTGTTTACAAAATACTAGTAAATAGCCATTTTGTAAAGTTCCTTAACTTTCTGCACATTCTGTCAGGATCACTTTGGCTGGACTAGGACAAAGATAGATGAAATCCTTTCGCCTGTGATGAAACAGCTGAACTTGCAGCAGGTAAAGTATAAAACTCTGTCTAGTTTAGGTGTAACTGGAAAATTGTAAGAGAAGCATTTTAAAATGAACAGCAAGGGTTTAATCTAAAATACATTTCTCAGAAACTGGGATTTCACCATTTTTTAAAATCTTTATATATTTTTTTTAAATGTCATAAAACTTACTTCTCTAGACTTCATTTCTGTCCGATTTGTGTGTGCTGTGAGGCACTCTACATAATTTCAATTATTGGTTTCAAACTCTGTTATCTATCAAGCACCTATCTGAAGTCCAGGTGCTGTTTGTTCTGGATGTAGCTGAAACTACAGGTACTTTTAAAAGACGGCATGCTCTCTCTAAAAATGGTTTATTAAAATGTCCCAGAGATTTTGGTGAAGTGGGACTGACCATTTGGTACCATCCATATCCTTTGAGGAGTAGTGCAGACTGAACTGTTGAGCAAGTGCTCATTAATAATATTACTCTAATTTTTGGATGAATGTACTGTCAACTTTAATAAAACTTAAAAGTGAATAGTGGTGCATGCTGTGATACTGTGAAAGTCAGTTGTAAAACTGACCACCAAAGGTGAAACTCTTTTCTCCTTTTGCCATAAGCAAGATACATATGTAGTCTAAACCAGTGTTCTCGGTTCTCTCTATCGCTCAAGGGAGTGAAAGGTACTAAACCCCGTAGTTAAATCCATATACTTTTAGGTTGACTGGAATATCCTTTGGAAGCGTCTGTGTCTCCTAGACAATTTTAGGGAGAATATAGAGGACTAGCTTAGTCTATGCAGCGACTCTGGCTGTGACTGAGTAACACAGACCCCTTGTGTGTGACTACTGCTCTTAAATCTTTATACTGTAGCAGCACGCGTTACAATGAACTTGAGTCAAATGACTGATTTGTTGCACTAGCATATGCGAATGTAAAGTGCACTTACAACCTTTGCTTAGTAAACATTCTGTTGTTTTAGTAGCTTGAAGCTGAGTATGTCTTTGTAAGGACATACTTAAGAGCACTACAGAGATTCTCTGTATTAGGGTTGAAAATAGAAACATATGCCAAATTATCAGCAGCACAATGTTTATAAAATTTCACGTGACTTTGCTGTAAAGGTTCTTGTTGCATAATTTATAACAAAGTATAGGTCTTAGTATGATCATCTTGTTGTTCACCTCTATTTGCATGCATATTAATTTCATTAGTCCTTTGTCTTGCTTTTATTTGGGATGCTTTATAGTATAGCTGAAATAACAATTGAATTCCCATCCCAAAAACATTCAAAGGTGTAACTGTTTTATTTTTGATAGACTCAGCTTCGAATTGACTCATTCTTCAGACTAGCACAGCATGAAAAACAAGCTATTAAAAGTCAGAGACTGCGCAGAGCTGTGACTTGTCTGAAGAGAAAAGAAAAAGAAGAAGCTGATGAAATTCAGGAGGCCACTGCTGTTATGGAGACTGAACTTAAACGGCATGAGGGAAGGAAAGGGGAAAGTACTGCAGGCTGTGCAAATCATCAAGCTGTGGCAACAGAAGTCCAAAGTGGAAAGAGAAGAAAACATTCGGATTCCAAAAAAGAACGTTTGTATGGAGGTGGTTTTATTGGGAATTTGCATCTTTCAGAAACTTCTAGCGACTCCTCAGTAGAGGAATCAGAAAGCGGAGATTTAGGCAAGAGCAAAAAGAGGGAAAACATGTCTGCAACGGAGACGGCAGACTATAAAGAGAAAAAGGGGTGTTGTAGCTCAAGTGGTGAGGATGAAGAACTGGGAAACATAGTCATGGTGACTGCCAAACCTGTGTTTGAGGGCAGAAAAAAGAAATCGCAGAGTCAGAGAGGAAAAAGGAAGAAAAAGTCTTAAAAAAAGAGAGACGATATGTGTGCAATTTTTATGACTTAAGCTTTGTAAATATTCCAATGAATTCTTGATAAAAAAAATAATAAATTATCCCTATTTGTCATGCATTTTGTGTCCGGAACTTAAATATGAGGGATTTTAAACAGTGAAAAAAATTTACCACATTTACTCATAAAGACCTAGATTGGACTTGATATGTTTTGAGGTTTTAAAATTGAGCCAAAATGTGATGTCTGTTCATTTGCATTCTAACTGAGGTGAGATAGCTGTCAAAGTCATGTGCTATCTGTTGTTTCCTTAACTTCAAATTTAAAAGAAATTTTGAAGACTACTCAGTTTACTTCTGGGTGCTGAGAGAAGGAAAACTAGTTCAATTAGTGTAGTTTTCCTTATTCCCTTCATTATGTTTGTCTTGAAAGTTTTGCGCTCAAAGTAATGTTACTTATCGAACCGTTTGTGAGACAATGTGAGCCCTCGTAAAATCTCATGGAAAATCACACAGTACAGTAAGTCTTGGTGTAATTTGAGGTGCGGTAATTGTTTGTGTTCTGAATATAAATGTCACATTTCTAGACTTGGAGTTATGTGACCACGTCCAAAGACGGAATTTGTCTGTGAAAGTGATGTTCAGAGGTACCCACAGGTTGCAGCACTTATGTTGGAATAATTTGGGTGAGAAACAAGGTGTTAGGCTCTCACTGCCCCACCCCACCTTGCCTCAATGATTATAGAATTTATTTATAGCTCCTGTGGATTAAGACAGAAGAGCACTGCATGCTGCCCATCATACTTGTGTTCTTCCATTTTAGTCCTCTTTCTTGCTGTTTTTGTCTTCTCATTTAAAATTTCTACTTCACTTCTCACTGTTTCAAAGTCCAAGTCCATACAATGAAGTTTTGCATGAAACATTAGCCTCCCCTGAAAGGATGAAGGGCTGAGGTGAACTGGGTAGAATTTGGCCCTTAGAGTTGCAGAGAGTCTAATACTTCATGCGCAGTGTTTACTAGGCAAAAACTATCCCTTTTGATATTAATTTTGTAAAAAATCATTTTTAAAGCAAATTCGCAGCCTGTACAGCCAGTTTACGGCAGTGTTTTGTAAATCACTCATTAATATTACTGAATCTTGCTTTAAAAGTGTAGATCGGGTCTCAGTGAGTTGTTTAACAGTTTCTAAATGGAGAAGAGCTCGTATTCCTTCTGCCAAGTAGGGTAAAGTACACAGACCTTCAGTTCTCTGTAGGTCTTGTTTAGTGTTCCTGTACAAAAATTTGTTATTTTTCAATGGCACCTGGAAACCCTAGTTGAGATTGAAGTGTAATTTTGATAAAAAAACTGTGTAAAGTAAGAGACAGTTCTAAATAAGAGAAGCCTTAAAGATACCAGTGTTTGTTCCCGTGGCAGTGAGTGGTTGCGATCGGTTGAGCGAATGTACGTTTTGTATATACCAAAGAGGAGTGGTACATGTACATTTATGCACGTTGACAGCCGTCCCATGAATATTTGGCTGTAAAATGGGCTAGGATTTTGGGATTTGTTCCATTTACATGCCCCCACCCCAAATGCGCCCCGGCCCCTTTGCAAATTGCCCTCCCTTGCCTGGAAGACCCCTTTGACTCTGAAGAATGATATTCAGCTCTTCTGTTACTTTTTAGTAACAGCGAGTGGTTTACTGATGCTGTGCCACTATCTTATTTTTGTATTTAAAAAAAAACAAAAACCAAACAAAAAAAACAACAAACCCCCAAACCCCAAAGTTGGTTACTTTGAGGATTGGAGCTCCCTGGACTGGGTGTTAGGTTATCTGCTGCCTGACGTCGCGGCGGCGGCGCGTGGTGGCCACGCGGTGCTGTGGGCGTCCCGCAGCTGTCGGGATTTATTACTGCTTCTGACCGTGGGGATGTTGGCAGCGCCTGAGCCGCGCTGCAGAGCACGCTGCTGCCCGGGAGGCGAACGACCGGGCAGATAAGGACTTTGCTGTTGGAGTACCATCTTCGGAAAGCGGCAAGAGATTCAGGTAATGTTGGCTGAAACGTGGTGGATGCCAGTGGTACCTCGCTTGTCTGTGTCTTTAAATTACGTGGTATTATTTTACTTTAAACAACCTAATTCCGCATCTGAGCTGTTCTGCGCTGTTCGGTTGCTTGTAGTAACTCCTGAACTCGTTATATTAAAGTCAGACAGGTTGCTGTGTAGCTCAGTGTACCTCAAAGGTTATTTTCGGAAGGAAAAACAACATGTAGAGAACCACAAAATACAAAGGTTTTCCCCTTTAGAGTGGTTTTATAGTGCAACATTGTTTTTCCTTCAAAATGCAAAGAGACTGATTATTAACCCATCATTTTTATCTACTAATGGGATGAAAAATTGTCTTTTTTATGCTTCTGAGGTAGCTGACAAGGTGATGGATGTGTGTAATGTTTACTGCTTATTGTCCCAGTGGTTTCTAATGCTACTTGTTATTCTGAAGATGCATACACAGACTTTGAATCCCATTGACTCTCTCTTCCCCACATAAAGATGTTACTATTGCTAAGTTCATAGATAGACATAAATCTAACAGTATTTTTTGGTGCTACAAGAGTTATAGTGCTGTGTAAAAGCCCCCTAAGTTATTTTTTCCCTTCAAATAGGTTAATGGCTGCTGGCACTGGGATGATTAGGTTAAATGTTAAACCTGTATGTTTTTTTGTAGGGTGAAGTCAAGAGAGTTTGGTGCGTCCTCTCTAACGAGACAGGGCTGTTCTCTACTGTCCTTTTTCATCTGGAGTCTTGAGAGGAAAACC
Source organism: Charadrius vociferus (assembly GCF_000708025.1). Lineage (NCBI taxonomy): Eukaryota > Metazoa > Chordata > Aves > Charadriiformes > Charadriidae > Charadrius > Charadrius vociferus. Next base: position 977,204 of record NW_009646412.1, read on the forward strand.
TGCCTAAGGCTTTGGACTGTGAGGAAGCTTTCCTGATGTTCAGCATTTTTACTTTGATTTTCATTTTTTTTTTAATAGACAGAGATACTTCTTCATGCATTACCTTATTTAATTGCATCCCTATTGGGTGTTTAGATGCTTGTAGATTATTAACTGTATACTGCTTGTAACCATTCCTGCAAAAAATGGTCAAATTTCCATACTACAGTGCAAGAGCTTTAAAAATTATCGAGCACTGATTTGTTTTTCTTCTGTGAACTCAGTGTTTTTCTGATTGTAAAATACCAAGAATTGGAGACAGTTGTCTGTCTGCTTTTCTGCAGACAGCTGAAAATTGTATTGTCCTCTGTTATAATTTTCCTACTACTTTTTTTCTCCCAAGTCTGCATGTTCTGTGTCTGTTTATATAGGCACAGACACATTCTGGCCTGCACGTTGTCTATAGCTCCTACTTATTCTCATGCGCAGCTTTTACTAAGAGGTTGTTTCCTTTCCTTCCAAGCCAACTAATTCAAACAAGATTAGATCCCTTTGGTGCAATTTTTCTTCTCTTTCAGACATTTGTTGCTACCTTTCCTTTCAATCGTTTACAAGCCTACTAACCCTGATTTGAATTGATTCTAATTTTAAAATGTCATATAATAGTTTAAAATGTTTATCAAAGCCCTTTCTTTAAAAAAAAAATAAAAATCTACTTGCTTTTCCCCCTCTGAGAGTAGAAGAGTTGAACTAGTTTGCTGCTTCTCATCTTTTATGCTTTGAATATTGATATTTATGTGTCTACATGTCCTTATTATCAACAGAAGTAAATTATAGTATAATACATGTAAAAATATTTTTTTTTTTTGTGAAGCATTATGTTGGGAAAAAGAAATAAAGTGATTTTATTCAGGCAGGTTTGTGTTCCTCTGTCCCAGGTTTTGTGGTATAGTATGGACTTGACATCATCACAACATAATCATCTACAAAATAAGCTGATAAGAGAATTGGAAGGACAAGGAGGTAAAATGTTTCTTATTTCTCTGTATTTCCTTGTTGCCCTTAGGAATATTGTTAAGTACAGGGAGCAAGGTGTCTTGCTGACAGTGAGCTATCCTCTAGTGCATTTTTTTCTGAAGAATTGTGTTTATGGCACTTGTACAGAACATACAACAGATAGCGCTGTTGTAGTATTCTAGCTATGCTGTAAGTATCTGCTACGCCGGCATGCTTCGGTCCCGCCAGTTTCCTACCAGTGCCTGGCATCTTGCCTGCGACTGGTGCCAGGGAATGAAGCCGTGACTACGATCAAGCTATTCAGGAGAGGTGAGGTTTGTTTGCGGGATGTCAATTAGGGAGAATTGGTTATTACAAGCTCGATTTCTGTCTAGACAGCCTCAAACCTAATCTTCAAATACCTTCAGGGGCTGTTGGCAGCTTTTTGTCTTAAGCAAGTTTGTGGCTGCACATCTTTCTAGACCCTAAAGCATCATGAGTAATCTCCTTTTTAAGGGTCATCAGGAGTACACGAGGTTTTAGGGCAACTGTATGTGTTGTTTTGGGATGGGGTCTAGTTATGTTCTGTAGCTGAACGTGAAAGAAGGTTGTAGTGTTTTGGTTTGTTTTTTTTTTTTAATAGTTACTTTATTTTTCATAATATTTTTGTTTAACATCTCAGCTGAATCTTGGTCCATGTAGAGCCAGGATTTTGGGCTTTTTCTGTTTCAAGAGCATTCAGCATCTGGTTTTGCTTCGCTACCTGTTCAGCGAGGCGTGACTGCAATGCTTCAAACTAATTATTTGCTTACTGAAACTAATGCTTGTTATTTTGCTTCCAAATACTTTTTTTTTTAAAGTCCCCCAAATTAATGACCACCTCTGGAAAGCTGACATTGCACAAGAAGGTGGCTGATAGCGATTGGTATAGATTGCTCTTCCACAAAGCACTGTTCAAGTGCCTTAATCTGGCATTTCCCTTTAATGCAATTCCCTTTCCTATAGTGTCATTCTAACTTGAACAAAGAGCTCAAGTTTATCCTATGCAATGAAGCATGATTGTAGGGGGAATAAATATCTCAAAGTATAAATATTAAAGGCAGAACTACTAAAGACTGAAATATTGATGATTGTCATTATGTATTCCATAGTATACAAGGACTGAGGTAAGGTTGCACAGGCATTTCTATGCTTCTGCAGCTCTGGCTCTCTAATCTGGATAGTCTCTTCATGCAGGATTCAGGGTGGGGAGGAGTGAGTCTGCATATAATTTTTTTAGCTTTTGAATCATGCAAATAAACTGAGTTCTGGGACATTAGGTCAATGTATGCAAAATTAGTCCGCAGGGCAGAATCTCCAGATCAAATGCAGAAATATATTCCACTTAGCTAACAGAGTAACTGTGTTGATAGCAATAGCAGGTGGTTCTCTTCCATGTCTAGAAACACTGGTTTAAGAGGATGAGCAGACATGAAGGGAAAATGGGATATCTTTACAGTTTCGTCTGAGGTCAGGCGTTGGCATATTAAATTCCAGACTGGGTTCTGGAGGTGGAGGGTGCTGAACCTGCTGCACAGAGACTTAACTGCTCAGTCACCCTGAGCCTGTGCCTTTTTGGTTCTCATCCTTTTCCTCCACTGCCTTCCCCATTCCCATTTCATTAACTTCACCTACCCAGTCTTAATGTCTGTTTCTCGGGGTTCTTATTCCAGTTCATTTTCTCTGCAAGTTCCAGTCTGAGCTCTTTATATTCAGTGCCTTTCCCTTTCCTTCTTAATTGGCTTGTCACAAGTTCTCCAGGATAAAACTCCTTGTTCTTGTTCATGACCCCCATTACTACTGGTTCTCACCCTACAGATAGCTTCTCACCCAGTCTGATCTTTCCTCTGGTGTCTTTAGCCAATCAGTTCTCTATCACACCTGCATTGTTAGGTGTCTCTTTCCTTTCCTTTCCTTTCCTTTCATGATTACCCTTGATGATTAGCTTTAACTCTCCTCGGCTAAATTTTTTCTGAGATCAGATTCTGCCACTCCCATCTTTGTTTCTTGGGCTACTAAATTACTTTACCACAGTTGCATTATTTAAATTCGCTCCAGAATAATTTTATCCCTGAGACAAAAGGAGGAGAGCAAGTTTGTAAGTCGTACTTGTCCTTGACACTCCATCATCTCTCTTCGCTTGGCCAGGGCTCAGTTTTTAATCCATAAATATCTGAGAAAATGCTGACCTGGTAACCTTCACATATCTCTTGGCATTTTAGAAGGGACACACTCCTTCTACTCACCCTGCTTGACAGATGTCCTAATTGATGGCAATTCCTGCTATCATTTCAAGTGACTGGGTGAGTCCAGAAAGGTGCCTTAAATGGGACATAGCTGGAATGGAGGCAAGTGAGACGCAGCCTGACCCTGTAACTTAGAAGTTAAGATATCCAGCTGGGAAGAGGGAGTGACTTATTGTCTCATTCCTGTTTCCTGGGTTACTTCTAAAGATGCTTCTTACCTTTCTCACTCCCTTCCCCACCAACACTTTTCCATTGACTGCAAAGACTGTGCTATAAAATGTGAAAAACTTCCTGGGACAAGAGTGTGGAGCCCAAGCTTGCCTCTTCGCAGCTGAGTCCCCGGTTCATAGCTGGGCTTTTCCTCGCTTGTTGCCCTTCTACCATGAGTCTTGCAATCCCGATATCCTGATGGCCCACCTCTGGTGGTGATGGAGAGGGGGAGGGAAAGCACGGAACACACCTCTCGGGTGAGCAAGCTGTGAATTTGAATTCTTCTGAGGAAGGTCCAGCATGCAGTTCCTCCATTTTCTGAGTGCTTAAATTGCTGAACCATTCTTTATATAGTGGACTTTACAGCTAACAGGGCTGGTTAAAAATGAACCTATTTAAACTATATATAAATAACACTTTTGCTATATCTTCCCACCCCCTGCCTTTCCTTCTTTCATCTTCCTCTTTTTTGTCTCTTAGCTTTCATTTATGCTTCTGTCTTTAAAAAACAGACAACTGAACAACCTCTTCCATTAATGCTCATCTCAAAAGCATCAAAAAAACCCCAAAACTCACGGAAGACACACCATTAATTACCTACATATATATTTTTTTTTTTCTTCACTGCAGGACCTGAAATATCAGAACACAGATTCTACTCCTCTTAGGCAACAAGCTGTTCCCAAATAAAAAAGGACTGAAAGAGAGGTAGCGTGGAAAAAGACTTGAGTATAACCCAATTAAGGAATGACTGGCACTAAAGTGCACCTTCCCAGAAAATCAAAAATAGTCTAAAAATACCTCTTCTCTGAATTTACCTCTTGGCTATCTTATAGTAACTTATCTCTGAGCTCTTTCATCTGAAAGTGGCAGCGTTCAAATACTATAGTAAACATCATGTGTACTAATTTGAATTAACACTCCTCTGTTCCTTTTCTCTTCCCCCCAGCAAGTAGACCCACTTTTGCTGAAGATACTACCAAACTCAAATGGAAACTTCTTGTGTATGGATAGAACAGAAGTTGGAGGCAACGCTAAAAGTTATCGAAGCATGTGGCTGTAACACACTGCTCCCTCCAATGTCTATCCTGTTTTCACATCTTTCTCTTTTGCAGTAGCTGCATTTCAACAATAAATTAAATATTTCACAGAATCGTCAGGGTTGGAAGGGACCTCTGGTGTGATCATCTAATCCAACCCCCCTGCCAGAGCGGGGTCACCTACAGCACGTTGCACAGGACAGCGTCCAGGTGGGTTTTGAATGTCTCCAGAGTGGCACACTCCACAACCTCTAAGGACAGCCTGTTCCAGTTATCTGCCACCCTCAAAGTAAAGAAGTTCCTCCTTATGTTTAGATGGAGTTTCCTATGTTCAAGTTTGTGCCTGTTACCTCTTGTTCTATCACCAGGTACCACTGAAAAAAGACTGTTCCCATCTACCTGGCACCCTCCCTTTAAGCATTTGTAAGTATTGATAAGATTACCCCCTCAGTTGTCTTTTCTCTAGTCTAAAGAGACCCAAGTCCCTCAGCCTTTCCTCATAAGAAAGATGCTTCAATCCCCTAGTCATCTTTGTAGCCCTTTGCTGGACCCTCTCCAGCAGTTCCCTGTCCTTCTTGAACCGGGAAGCCCAGAACACGACACAATACTCCAGATGCGGCCTCACCAGGGCAGAGTAGAGGGGGAGGATGACCTCCCTTGACCTGCTGGCCACACTCTTCTTGATGCACCCCAGGCACATATTTCTCAACTGCTACACAAGAAAGGTGGTATGTTTGTATGGATTGGTGGTGTTAGGTTACTTTCAGGTCCTTTCCTCAAATAAATATTTTAGAAAAACAGAATTATTGTTAGGGGAAAATTATCAGGCATTTTGTTGAGTCCTTTCTGTTCCACTGGCTGTGGGACCTGCCGTGTTCTGGCATGTTGTTACAAGGAGGTAAGAGCTTTCAATGGCACAAAGCCGTCTTGACTGGGCAAGGTGAGAGATGTGAAAGATTAGACTAGACAATGGCTTACAGTGTCTAAATTACTCATCCAGAGCCTTCCTATCCATCAGGAAATTGGCTGTTGGCCTTTTATAATGTGCATTAGACTTTCTAATTTAAGAACACAGTCTGCTTTTGTAGTCAAGGGGAAATCATTTAGTTATCTTTAAAGATTAAATAGCTGTGGAGCCTAGACCTGAAGATGTTTTCAATGACAGACAAACATGATGAAGTAACAGGGGGAGTGCTTGGCACATTTGAATTCATTATGTGTTCATAAAATAATCTGACTATGGTACTTCTATTTTCAGCCTTCTAATGGTTTTGGATGACCCGTGACTTGGATGGGGCTGGGATATCAGTGGTGTGAATTTCAAATTGAAAATGCACCTCTCAAGCCTGGGTAAATACATAGACTGTAGGGTGTGAGCATACCCCTCTCCTGTTCTTGTCTCCTTATGCTCTGAGCTAAGTGCATCTTGTCTCTTGGCTGAGAAGAAGCTGCCTGTGGGTGGCAGTTTTGTATTTCTGCATTTCAAAGTATAAAGTTTCAAGCATTATATTACCCTGACGTAGTATCTCGGATTAATCAATATAATATACCTCGTCATTGCCATCATTTCAGCAGCCTGAGCTTGTAATGAAGGTACTGGAATGCCTACACTCAATTACGTGATCACTTCCCTCTTTGTAGGTAGGGATGAAGTAAGGAAAAATTAACTGTGTAGTTTACATAAGTACTGAAACAGTACTTTGCTTTATATTCTTAGAAAGGTGTAGGTTACATCTGACTTCTGGAAAGTCAAGGGCATGATTAGATTTCTCTCCTGACCCCTTCCTTTAAGGGTCCTTAGACTGTAATGGAATGGAATGAAAAAGAAACAAGTGGAATGAAATGAAGATACTAAAGTGATCCCATCTGGAATTTGGGGACTACTCTGGTTCGGGATTGTGTATGATTCCATGGAGCCACCTGTACTGCTTGCAATACCAGGGCTCTGACCCTGAAGTGTCAGTAGCTCAGTAAAAATTGTGAGACTCCTGGGTCCCTTAGAATTAGGACCTAATGTAGATTTGGGGTAAACTTCTTTTGAGCCATTGGAAATACCCAGATGGATACACAGGGCTACCTTCTGATGATTCCCATCAGTGCAGTTATGTAACTCTTCTCAGTCACCTCTTACAGTTACAGAAGTGGTTGCAGATCAGTAAGACCTTTCTGCAGGTATCTTCTTGACACTGGGATATATAGCTCTTTTATATGTATATATAATATTGGTAATGTATATTATATATACATAACGTAATATATAAAATACATCTTGAATCTTTACTTTGATATGTATAGAATACATCATTGAATCTTTACTTTGGATGACTCTGGTTCCATGCGTCCAGACTGGGGAGAGCTGAAGGGTTCCGGTTATGAATTCTTGGAACTTTCTCTCATGCATTACTCAATCAGTAATGTCAGCACAGGGTAGTCCTCCTGTGTTCATCAAACTCAGGCAATTGGTGAGAAGTCTTAGAGGAACCATGGATGTCTTCACAGCTGTTGATACGTGGTTCTTAAAATATTTGCAAGTACAAGTTTAAATGGTAAATTTTAAACCTAAACTCTACAGGTGAGAGTATTCTGCTTCTGAAGAAGGGAGATTATTTTGCTGCAGGGCTGAACTTTGTCAGGTCAAGTTCATGCTCAGGGCTTGGATTTCATTCCTTTTGCCAGTTGGAGGAGATCCATCAAAGCAGGAGAGAAGCAGAAGATGGCTGGGTCTTATTTCCTTATCACCTTGGGGTGTGACACTATTTGACCTCAAGAGATTAAGTAGGGTCAGGCCAGCACTTTAAAGAGACCCATCTGTATTTTTCCCCCTGTAGGTTGTTTTGACGAATCATTGGATGGAACTCTTCTTCCTGAATTAATGCTGTCCCAATCCATTAGTGAAGTACTGGGAGGATGTTTTGTTACTGTGTGCTATTTGTGAATGAGTCTGAAAATGGTACTTTCTTGACTGCTAGTATATTCTTCACAGCTTTTATATGGAAGGGTCATTTTACTTCTTTTTTTAGCCATATTTTAATTCAGGTATCTAGATAGTGGTACCTGTTTTTTAAAAAATATAATTTTAATTCAGCCCCCCTTATCTTTGCTGCTTTTCCTGCATTTTAAGTGCTGCTTTAACAGTGCCTGTCTCTGTTCTCTTTTTATTCCAGTGAAGAATGCATCATTAATGTAGGCAGTATTTAGGCAGAGAGATTTAGCATATGTTATTAATCGATGGAAGATACCCAACTGAATTTTAAGGTTACCGTTTCCCGATGAAGCTGTGTAGTCCCAAGCATGATTTTATGTGACAATTGGTATAAAAGGAACAGCTGATCATGTAGGAAGTTTCTAAACAGGTTCTATTTCTACTCATTCTAAGCAAAAAGTGTGCAGATAAAGATAGCCTAAGGCCCATTTGTGTGATTTGCTTCACTGTGAAAGAAAAAGATGCCGCAGTTTGCAACTTGTTCTATTCTGACCTGATCTATCTCCTGTTATTTTCCTTCTGCCATCCCTTCCCCGCTTGAAGGACTTCTTCAACTCTGTCTCAGCAAAACTTCTGTCCTCTTCTTCTTCTTCCTTTAGGTTTTGTTCTAATATAAAACATTTCATTTGACGTTTGAATGTGTCAGCAAAATATTCTGCTTCCCTA
>NW_009646412.1:985385-996720 GCF_000708025.1 Charadrius vociferus
ACTGACTTCACAACTGCAGTCTTCCACATGATTTAGTATGTCTCTTTGGAAAACTGTGTTCATGTTTCAGTTGTAGTAGCAATGATTGCTTTGCCTTTGAGAACAATGTTTACGCTGTTTTCTTAATGATCTGGTTGATATAGTGCAAGATGCGTCAGCAGTATATGACTTTTCTCCCTCAGCCCCAATATTAACTTAAAATCAAGGGAGTTCAAAGAACATGCTCCAAAGACATTAGGCTTTTATGATAAACAATACTTTACCTGAAATATTTCAAAGAACACTGTAAGAAAGTACCTTATTAGGCAGAAAGTTTCAAGAAACTTAAAGACATTAAAATTCTTTTTCAAGAAGGATTTGGGGGCTTCTATAGATGGGAATTTCTTTGTGAACACAAGTTCAAGACCAAAGGAGCGCTATCTGTTTCACTAACAAAAGTTATCTCAGATTCTGTATGTTACCTGAACAGGATAAGAATGTCTCATCTGAATGTAAATAAGGTTCTACCACCTGAAACTCCAGTGGTTTCTGCATGTACATGCTCACGCAAAGAGATGAATGGGCTGAAGAAATTCATTCTGTGTATATACCACTTCCATGCCTTTCCATGCCTCTCCACATCTCAGAAGGGGAGTGAGGGCAAACGTACCTGGTCAAACCCAGACAAATGAAGAAGGGAGGAACCAGTCCTAGCAGACCTTCAAGTTCTGACAGTTTAGTACAGGTTTTCAAGTAGTATTGCTGGAAATGCCCATGATGCACTTCCATTCTTACAAGAATTGAGAACCAGATCAGTTGAGCCTCTACTTCTCTTGTCTGACTCTATTCTATTGATGAGTCAGCTCTTGTCTTAAAATGTCATTAAAATCCATTCAATGAGTCATAATTGCAAGAATTTTTCCTCCTGAACAAAATAATACGGACTAACACAGAGATAAGCACTTCCAGGAGAATAACTTCCTATCAGGTTTTTACATCTGTTATCAAGAAACTAGTTTGATCAAAATACCAGCAGAACTTTCTCAATGTTTGCAGGTATTAGAAGACTTCATCTCGCCTGAATTTTGCTTACTATAGTAACAATTTTCCTGTTGCTTGAAAGATTTCCCACTAGTTCATTATTTTTCTGTTCTGACTGCTCTGAAGGCAGTTACAGAAAAATTAACTTCTTTCCTTTTGTGCAGTCCCACAAGAAGTTTAGTTATTCTGTAAGACAGAAAGCAGAAAACAGAAAAGTGCCTTTTGCAGCATGAAGGGAAACTTGTATGTAAGTAAGCAAATCTGACTAAAAGTCCACACTCCTTATTTTGTCAGCACTTATCATCAGAATCATTAGCATCCTGGTCCTAATAAAATTTCTCATTAGGGTTTTGAAGCCTGTCTACCATATGATCATCTCAGATGAAACACATACTCATTTTGATTCTCTGCAATAGTAAGATCTTAAGGGGAAGGCAAAAATATAAATATTATGTAAAGTCATCTAGATAACCCACCTGGGGGATTACCAAAGGGATAAGATGGCCAAAAATGTAAGTGGTGTTATTAATCAGCAGATTTGGGATGCTTCTTTCATGGGCATGGCCAGTTTAGCTCAGGTGGGGAGCAGTGGCCTACAAACTCTGTTAGGGTAGGTGCTCTGCAAGCCTTAAGAGGAAAGATTGCTGATAATGTAGGGAATAGGTGGGAAATGTTTATTGAGCGCTAGTGGGGTAGCTGTAATACCGATAAAGTTTTATAGATTTTCTGGCAGAAGTTTTATAAGTTAAGACTTTAATAAGTTACGGATTCTCAACAAAGTTGGATCCAAAACAGATGTCAAGGGAGGAAGAATCAAGAAAAATGGTTGTAATTGGAGGGTAATAGGAGTAATAGCTTTTTACTTCCACAGCTAGTACTGATCACGGAACAAGATCAGACTGCTCTAAGCAATCAGAGAAGATTAAAAGCAGGCTATAGCTCGTATGCCTGGAAACAGGATGATATATTAAATACACTTACGATTTGTGTAATAAGACAGCTTCGTATTAATTCTTTCATAAGAAAAGATTAATTTTGCCCTGGAGCAGCATTTCTCTGGCACTTAACTCCTGTTTGTGCAGTGTTCCCTGCTTGCAGGCACAATGACGCATGTGTTTTCTCTCAGCTTAACATTGGAGGCTTGCAGAAGATGTAATGGGCTGCCACATACTGCTTACTTCCTAACATCTTAAAATATCATAATTTCAGTGTTGACTATTTTATTGAAGTTACCTTTATAAAATTATACTGCTTATATTTTTCTAGTAATATATGCATTACATTATTTTTAATTTTGCTGTACCCCATGATTAGGGTTTCCCCTCCCCAGGAAATTCTTGGAGTACTGTGGGTTGGTTTGTTTTTTGTTATTGTAGGGTTTTTTTGTTTGTTTTTTAACTTTCAAATTATGTCTTAGTGTCAACATACTAAGACTGAACTTGAACATTTCTGCTTTTTCTTACATGTTTGTTGTTATTGTCTAGTTTCCTCTGATGCTTAGAGTAAGTTAAGTTACAAGCTCAAAGCACTGGCTAATGGAGCCTGAACACCTTCCTAATGTGTTTTTGTTTGGTATCATCTCTTTCTTTGTTCACCCGTGCTTTTCTTCTTTGGCCTGTCTATCACGAGGAAGGGAGAGAGACCTTATCAGTAGGTTATGGCAATAAAAATACCGTGGCATATGGCAGAGCAAATGACAGCACTTGAGGCCATTATGTGCTGTGACAGCAGTGATTTGAAGGGGAAGAAAAAGTGAAGAATCTTCAGTAGACCAATATGCTTTATGCTGATTAAAACATAAATGTTTTCATTTTTAGTAGCCATTGGGCCTGCAGTCTCCCTGCAGATCCTAATCTTCATATCTGTGATTTCAGTGGTAACTGTGGGCTTGATACAGAACTCTGCTTTGGACAAGATGGTAACCCAGTTATCTAAATCTCTAGCGTGCTTTCTGGGAGGTGTAGCTTGTAAACATGTTTTACTTTAGCTGATTTGCCAAGAGATCACAGTTGGCTGTGAAAGCAAATATCCTGCAAAAACTTGGAATGATTCTAAACTTTGCTAAGAAAATGCTCTGAACAGCTTCACTTTTTTTTTTTTTTTTTTTTTTTTTGGTAACATTGTGGTGCAGCTTTGTGCGATGCTGACAAAACTAAAACTGGCTTGGTATTCAGCTAAAAAAGAATGAATCCTCTCCTGTTAGAAGAGTTATCCAGGATTATGTTAGCTATCATAAATATCCTTTGCTTAGCAACAGGGATGGCATTCAGGATATCAAGCCAACTGGAAAGAATCCCTCTGACAGGGCTCTGTTGGGGTGGGTGGATAAGCTTTCCTGACAACACCAGTGCTCTCGCTCCTGTCTGTCATAATTTGTGTTGCTAGGATCTGTTTCACAAGTTTTGTGACAGACTTATAAATGATACTGTGGCTCCTTTTGTTTACTGTCAAAAAGAACCATAATGTGGGGAAAGTGAACAGTAAAAGGATATGGAAAATAATAAAAAGTCCGGGCACATAAGACAGTGAGTGCAAGGGCAGCGGTTCTTGAAGGGAAAAAGAAGTTATAAAACTTCATTTGGATTGCTGAAATGGAAAGCAATATATGGTAACATTCCATTTCTTTACTTTTTATGAACTTGGCCTCTTCAGCAAAACAAGAGAGAAATTATTTAGTCATAAACTGAAAACTTCAATTGGAATTCAGATTTCCCATGTATCATGCTAACCATTAATGGTGAAATATATTTTTATTCAAGATGTAATTCACATTCTTGCTTCCAAATCAGCTTTTCAATATAAATTGTTAGTTTCATTATCAGTCCACTCAGCTTGTTTGAAATTTTATGCTTTTGCTTCCAGGGGAAAAAGAAGATGAAAAGATAGTTGCAGAAATCATGAGAAGGCGTTTCTTTCCTGCTGTTATAACTCATAAGGCTTGGGAAGGCTTTCACTTTGCTGACCATGAGATAAGAATTACAGAAGCCACTGATTGTTACGGGGCAGTCGTCTGGCCATCGGTACAATATTTACGTAGTATTGTTATTTTTTAGTTTTGGAGTCTTCTAGCACTTTTAATTTGTTTTGCATGATAAATATGTTTTGTTGTATGTTGTAAAGCCAAGGAAAACATTCTGTGCTTCTCTGTCTGCATTCTGCAAATCCCAAACCTGAATTTAGCCTGTTTTGTTTTTTTTTTTTTATGGATTCCTTGTTCTCAAAGCTCAAACGGCATTTCTTGTTTGTGCCCTTATCACACAAGATGTATGATCTTGTGTCCCCTCCTCACCTACTGGTAACTTTTGATTCTAATAGCCAATTACACGCATATTTTGAGGGAAATGTGGCAGTCTCATAACGATTACATTTCTGTACATTTTATAAATACAGATGACTGTATTTTACTTGGTAAAATACAGATGTCTTATTTACCTTGTAAATACGTGGACATGGGAAAAAGTTCAGCTGGAGCTGAACACCCACTATACAAAAAGCCTTCCTCAAGGTTTAGAATCTATGCAATGCAGCTAGCTGACTGTTTTGAAATAATTAGGAGTGAAAGAAAGCACTGCAGTCAGGGAGGTGCATCGCTGACACTTGCGGCATTCAGTGAACATCCCTGAAACAGAATAATCTCCAGGAACCTCTATAGGAGGGAGAGGACTAAAACCCAAGAGGTTCCATTTCTGGCCCAATGGTACCAGCCTCCTAGGATTGTACTATTTTTAAGAAATATGGGCATAATTCATCTGAGGAGAGTTAGTGTACTTTGCTCTTTTGTACTCCAAACAATTTTCCTTGTTTTAGCAGACTTGGAAAAGTCATTTATACTGTACCTCTTGGCAGCCTCAGTGCATGTCTTCGAGGAAAAGTTGGCTGACTGTCAGTTATTCTTATGAAATCGTGAGCAGTACTGAAAACTTGGGTTGGTTTTTTTTTTGTTGTTTTTTTTTTTCCTGGGAAAGTTTAGCCAGTTTTGCTGTGGAAAGAAGGCAACCCTTCTGTCTGTGTCTCTTCATGTTCTCCCTTCTTGTTCTCTCCAGCAGTATTTGAACTCTTCCAAAAAAACCTCAGCCAAATTTGTTGAGAGGGCAGAAACTTTAAAGAAAATAAAGTTTCTGCATGTTTCATGGAAAAGAAGCCATATTTCGAAGTTTCCCTAATTTAACCCACAGAAATTTTGCTCCTTCCAGACAGTTTCTACAACAGAATATGGCAAAATTCCGAGGGAAGAAATTATAGGAATATATGGGACTAAGAGGAAGTCTTAATATAATGTGTCATATAATGTCAGTCAAACATCAGATGCAATCTTTAGAAACCTGGCTTTAATTATTCCTGGTGCTCACAGACTTATTTCTATATCAAAATGCTGTTGATTATGATGTGTGTGTAAGTTTGCATAAAAGACACCACTCTCTTTGCTCTCAAGAGGTAGAAAACAAAAACTTTGTTCGAATTTCTAAATTTCTAGCATGTCAACATTGGGTCAACATTCTTCCTGCTCCTTTCCTTCTTCTTCTTAACTGACTAAAAGTAAAACTAAGAGTACAATTTTGCTATGCCAGACTGAGCCACTAATAATTGCCTTTCCAAATGGTCATCTGTATTGCAAGAGGATGTGGCAAGCATCGTACATATTTGTCAATGGAGACTATACAATTATCTAAGTCTGGGAAAAAATGTGGGAGACAAGCTGGAAACTATCTTTATCAGAGAGATAAAATTAGCAATTTCTATTTCAACAATGAACTAAAACTCACTGGTCAGTGTGGGACAGGACAGAAGAGCTGAAGAAGCTTAGTCACAGTTTATAAATGCGTATATAAGGAGTCTGTTGTAGAGGGCTCTGTGGCTTTATTTGCTGTAAAGGTTAGCTGTGTCTAACAAGGTAAGCACAGAGGACCTGAAAACAAATCGAACTGGAAGAAAAGGGGTAAATCTATTGTTCCCTTTTGAAACATTAAGGTACTTAATTATTGTTAGAAATAATTAACTATTGGAAGAGCTTAACGAGGATTGCTGTGGATTTTCTCTTACAACCAGTCCTTACATCAAGATGTCTTTGTGAAGGGCATATTTTAGCTCAACCAGAAATAAGCGCAGTTATAAGCAGGAATTGCTGACTGGAATTTTATAGCTCATGTTATGCAGCATGACAGATTAGATAATTGCAGTTGTTCCTTCTGGCTGTAATGCTTTGCAAGCCTATATTGAGGCATGTTGCTGCATTTATTTTGTCAGCCTGTAGAGCTCAAAGATCATAGTGAGCTGTGATCCTTTAGGGACAGCGCTTGAATGAATATTGCTCATTTGAACAGACATGAAATTAGAAAAGAATTTTTTTTTGCATGCTATTAAATGACAATGCATTTTTAATAAAGGGTTTTTTTCATTTATTTATTCAGTATGTTCATGGATTCCCTCCCCTACAGGCTCTTGTTCTGTGTTATTTTTTGGAAACTAATTCTAAACAATACAATTTGGTTGACAAAAATGTGATTGAAATTGGAGCTGGAACTGGGTTGGTCTCCATAGTAGCCAGTTTACTGGGTGAGTATGTGCCGTTGCTCTTATGCTCTTGCAAACACCTCTCAGATGAATACTGGAGGGCAAAGGAAATGGCTCAGGTCCTCTAAAATGCCATTGTTCGAAAGCTTCCAAGAGCAAGAAAAGTAAATTCCAAAGAGGCTTGTTTGGAAACCTATTCGGGGTTTTTTTTTTTTTTTTTTTTTTTTTCTGTAAAACTGTGAGTGTATTGGTACAATAAAGGAGGTCCCAGTAGATAATGTTGTCATTAACAGTGTTAAACAGGGGACCAAAATAAGAAACCGGTGGCCTCACGGAATGTCAGTGGCAACCAGATGAAGCCAAATGTAGGTATGACCAATACATCACCTTCCATTGACCTAACAGCTCTTGCATGCCAGGTCACTTTCTTTCTATTTATGTTCAGCATTTTCTTTAGGCAACTGATCTTTGATTTTTCTGCTACAGACACTGTTGTGTTTTCTCTCCAGGTAGCCTATTCTTCCTCAAGAGTAATCCAAATCAGTAACTTCTGCATTGTAACAGAATCTTAGCTTTCTGTAATCTGAAAAATCTTCTTACTATGTTAAAATGAAAAAACCTGAGACAATGGTTAAATCTCATGCTGACTGTTTTTGGAGTCAGTAACTGGTGTTCTTCAAGCCCTATTTAATTTAATCAATATGATATCAAGGCACAGTAAGTATCTAATTTCTCCCCACCCATCCCCAGCTGCATTTAGATGGCAATCTGTAGAGTAGAACTGTCAGGAACCAAATATTTGTTTTAAGTGCAGTGGTTAAGTGGTGTTGGGAGCATTTGCAGTGTTCTGTTCCCTGCAGTGAGAGCTACCTGGTAAAATCACTTGTGCAGTGGCTTTTGTGAATGGGCTTTTACTCAAGTCTTGAAGTATATTCAAAGATTACCTTTGTTTTCTCCCTGTCACAGGTGCACTTGTGACTGCCACTGATTTGCCAGAACTGCTGGGAAACCTTCAGCACAATGTTCTCCAAAATACAAAGCTGAAATGCAAGCACCAGCCTTGTGTTAAGGAATTGTCGTGGGGAATTGATCTGGAAAAGAACTTTCCTAGGTCTTCCTGTCATTTTGACTACATTTTGGCTGCTGATGTAGTTTACCACCATCCCTTCCTGGATGAACTTCTCCTAACTTTTGATCACTTGTGCAAGAATGACACTGTTATTCTGTGGGCTATGAAATTTAGGTTGGAGAAAGAAAACCAATTTGTGGGCAGATTTCAGACACTGTTTGACTTAGAGGTGATTTCTGATTTCCCCACTTTGAACATAACCTTGTATAAGGCAATGAGGAAAGGCAGGATGAAAGTTAGACTTTCCAAAGTGATGGTCTGAAAGAGAGATACAGGGGGGTGACAGTTCCAGCTGTTCCTCAGCTTGTTCATTTTTTAATAATTTCCATGTTAGTAGCAGCTAACACCTGCATAATGACATTTTTAGAGATAGCTAAAACAAAATATTAGGTTCCTAGTGCATCCCCAATGAATTCCTAAATTCAATTTGCTATTAGTTTTATACACAGAAGAAATGTATCTTTGACGTTTTCCTGACTTTTATGTACTAAGCTGACAACACTAATAACTTTCACACATCTTACCATTATTGTTACGGGACACGTAGTGAATATTTCCAATAGCTTTCAATTGCAGCTTTGAACAGTGTCTTATGAGATCAACCAATCATTTAAAACTTAAGACTATGATAAATCTTTGTACTTAAAAGCTGTGGTGTTAAATCTGATCTTTCCCCATTCCCACTATTGTGTAAATCCTTCCTTTGAATAGCCTTTATAGGACATTAAATTAGCTGAAAAAAACCCACCTGGGAAATATACTGTCATAATAAAGGGACAGAATATATTATTTACTCTTTGATTTAGTGATTATGCTTTTTTCCCTTTCCGTTTTTTATTTAGATTCAGGGATTCTTCAACAGACAGATGCACACATGAGGCCAGAGGGAGTTAAATGTTTTGTTGCTTGAACAAAGGTCTTGAATAAGAAGATTACAGCATATCACCAACTGCCCTTTGCAAAGACCTTAAATTCTTGGAGATCTGCCCCTCCAAAAATAGACTGTTATCTGGACCTCAGGGAGCAACAATGGAAAACGGACAGTGGCCATCAAGAGAGGAGTTTTGCAGTGCCGGCTGGTGGTGACGGAAGGTAGAAGATTAAACCACCCTGACACGGTGTGGCTGAGGCATGGGCAGGCTTAGATTTTTATTTTTTTTTTATATGGGCAGAGAAAATACTTTTCTCCTAGCCACTCGGTACTGCGTGTTCCTGTTTTCAGTGGTCAGATTAATGTGCTTCAAAGCCTATTGGAGAACTGTCTTTTGGGAACAGTAATAAAATGATTCTTTGGACACACACGATTTTCTGGTTTTGTTTGTAATTGAGTATGAGAGAACTTCTAGTCCCCTGTGGGCTAAAAGAGAAGCAAACCCAGCTCATGTGCTAATGACCACGCAGAGCTTTACCACCTCTGCTGTAGCAGGGAATTGTTTTATTAATATTGAGGGCTCAGGGGGCTGTTGGTCTTTATCTTTTTAGCTCCTCTTTGTACTCCCTACAGGAGTTTTTTATGTATTTTCAAATTTTAGCATTTTTTTATGGTGAGTTTCAGAACATACTAGTATTTGTACCTCTTCTTTTGACAGATGCATGTTACTTATTTAATCTGCTGTCTGGCACAACTGTGGGGCAGAACTATGACAAGTGACTGGTGTATAACTGGAATGTACTCTTACTCCCAAATGAACATTTGTTTTTTTTGGGACAAAAGTACCCAGCATTAGAGATGAAGTGGTAAAGAAAGGGGATTCTGAGCTGCCAAGCTTTTCCAGTGGGAACCTTTCCAGTGAAAGAAGATGATGAAGAGAATTTTGCAGGGAGGATGGATGAGGATGTGGCAGGAGGGATCTGGAGGTGGAGGGAGGATTGCAGAGAAAAGGTAGCTAGAGGGAGAAGGTGAGATGGAGGAAGAGAAAGAGAAGAGGTGGCAACAGTGAGACTGACTTCAGAAAGGGTTAGGAAACCAATAGGGTAGGCCACGAGGGTAGGCCATCTTTCTTGCTACTGTCTGTAAGGAGGGCATTCTTGGTCAGACATGGAGGATGATTCTGTGATAATACTAGACCAAGCAGTATTTCATGGAATGGTTCAAGTTGGAGGGGACCTTAAAGGTCATTTAATTCCAACCCTCTGGCCATGGGCAGGGACACCTCCCACTAGACCATGTTGCTCAAAGCCCCATCCAACCTGGCCTTAAATACCTCCAGGGATGGGGCATCCACAATTTCCCTGGGTAATTTGTTCCAGTGCCTTACCACTCTCATAGTGAATTTTCGTTTTCTAATCTCTGATCTAAATCTACCCTCTTCCAGTTTGAAGCCATTCCCCCTTGTCCTATCACTACATCCCCTTGTAAAAAGTCTCTCTCCAGCCTTCTTGTACAGGTCTCAGGCTGGGACAGCAAAATCATAGAGTAGTTTGGGTTGGGAGGGACCTTTAAATGTCATCTAGTTCAACCCCCCTGCAATGAGCAGGGGCATCTTCAACTAGATCAGGTTGCTCAGAGCCCCGTTCAACCTGACCTTGAATGTTTCCAGGGATGGGGGATCTACCACCTCTCTGGGCAGCCCGTTCCACTGTTTCAGCACCCTCATTGTAAAAAATTTCATCCTTATGTCTAGTCTAAATCTACCCTCTTTTAGTTTAAAACCATTACCCCTTGTTCTATCACAACAGGTCCTGCTAAAAACTTTTTTATAAGCCCTGTTTAAGTACTGGAAGGCTTCAATAAGGTCTCCATGGAACTTTCTCTTCTCCAGGTTGAACAACCCCAACTCTCTCAGCCTGTCTTCATAGGAGAGGTGCTCCAGCCCTCTGATCATCTTCGTGGCCCTCCTCTGGACTCATTCCAACAGGTCCATGTCTTTTTTGTACTGAGGACTCCAGAGCTGGACGCAGTACTCCAGGTAGGGTGTCACTAGAGCAGCGTAGAGGAGCAGAATCACCTCCCTTGACCTGCTGGACATCTTCTTTTGATGCAGCCCAGGACACAGTTGGCTTTCTGAGCTGCAAAATGAGAAGAAAAAAAGCCAAGTATGTTGACTCTACTTTCTGACTCTCCTGCTGGGAGATCACCTGTGAGATTTTGGCTTGGAGGCTGTTAATGAAAATCTTCTAATCCTCTTCACCTAGTTTCTTGGGGCAAGGTTTGTAGGTAGAGGTAGTATCTTTTGTTGGATCAACCAGTATAGCTAGACAATTAAACCCGATGCCAGCTGGTATGGAGTATTATCTCTACTTACAGATGTTATTATGCTTATGTCCTTAGATCATTACAGCTGTAGAAAAACACAACTACAGAATGAAAGTATTTTTTTCCACAAAGTGTAATAGAAATAGTTAAGTGAATAAAGAAACAAACACGGATCTCTGCCATGTCTAGATTTCCTCTCCTCTTGTCCTTCCTCCTAACTCACTTGCAACCTTCAAATCCACTGCAATTGATGCTTTAATCCTTGCATCCCAAAAGGCATCTCTGTTTACAAATGTTTCATGGATAAATGGATTGGCTCTGTAATTAATGGGTAACAGTGAAAATGTCTTGTGAACTTCAAAGTGATGAAGGCTAAGGAGGAAAAAGAAGACTACAGTAAAGTAGTTATAGTGTGATCACTTTTAAATAGCTGTTCTGCTGATTAGCCCTCGTATTTGGGCTGCAGGCTGTTCCCTGCT
>NW_009646412.1:996753-1004710 GCF_000708025.1 Charadrius vociferus
CAGGATTGGGCCCTTTGGGCGCAGCAGCTTGTTAATATTTACTGTAACATAATGTTAGTCCTCTTTCTCACAAGTCTGTCTGGCTCCGCTGTGTGAAGCTTCATGGGAAAGCTCTTGTGACTGGCTGCTCTTTTGTGCAGCCACCTTTTGTTCTCTGGTATGATGGGCAGGTTATTAGCCATGACCAATGGAGGGTGGAGGTTGCATGCGGCATTTGCCTATGGAGTTTATTTCTGCTTTTTGAGTCTCTAGCGAATGTCAAGTATTACTGACTCCTAAAGTCAGTCATAATTTTGATAAACACTTATTCTTTCTTCTGATATTTCAAATAAAGGATCCCATTGTCATTCAGTGCATTATGTTGCGAATACACATGGCATTTGCATCTGTAGTTTTTGAAAGGTGGAGCAAAAAAAACAGGTCAGTTAAATTTGTGGGTGAAAGAGCTCCATCTATGAGGAACGCCAGAGAGACTGCCTAAACTGGCAGGCTTTTACAGTGTCTTATAGAGTGTTACGGTAATGGTAATAATTGAAGAGGTAAATTGGGATATGCGGTATGAGTTCAATCAGTTCCTTAGATTTCCATATTCCAACCCAAGAATAATTTATTGAGCAACAATAAATTTAAGCAACTTGACAGTATTTGTTATATTTTCCACAAACAGTATGCTTTTCAGATGCTAATGTTTTCAGGAAGGGTTCTTTTTGTATAGAGGATATATAAAATCATTGCAGTGATTTACTTTTCTGCTTATTATATAATATCTCCATCAAGGTCTTTTACAAATCGTTGCCTTTTCCTTCTCAACATTAAAGTAACAAACACTTTCAACATTATACGGTTTCCATGTGGTCATATTAAGTTTTTGGCTCTGTCTTGTTGAATTGTTGTGTTGCATCTCTGAGTGACTGGGTTGAATTTGCATTATTAAATCCACTGATTTGGGCTTTTGCCTCCTATAACAACTGTGAGAAAAAACTCTAGCTGCTCAATGTTTAGAAAAAGCATTCAAATGACAGTACAGATGTACTGTACAAACCCCATTTTCATTTAGAAGCAGTAGTGGAGGCCCAGCCTAAGAAATGCAACTGCCAAAAAATATTCAAATAGCTACCCATGGCATAAATAGCAACTGAATGATGAACAACTTATATTAACTATTGTACAAGCATTGGTCAGTGTTAGGTGAGCAAAGAAGACTAGGTACCACATGCGTCCTCCTTAAAGGCAGTTGGTATTAAAGATCGGTGGAGTATGTCAGCACATGTGACACAATCATCTGAAGAAATACTACATTTACCAAACAACAGAGGATTGTGAAACCTGAATGGATTTAAAAGACCCAGATTCAGCTAGCACACTTTGAACTCTGGAGGCCTGAAAGGTACACGATTTTTGTCCACTCAGCCACTGATACTGCACTGGTAACCACAAGGTGATCTCAAATAAGTTCAGTGAGAAAGAAAGATAGATAGATGCTGTTAAAATGTCATTGCTTCATGGATGCGTTTCAGAAATTGATACGTTCATTCTTATAATAGCTATGTGACGTCAGGGAAATATTGTTACACAGGTGTAAAGCAAAGAGGGAACTGAGCTAAATGTCAAGTAAGACATTCAGTCACAGTGCAGAGTGCAGTACAAAAGTTCTTTCCCAGTGAATATAACATTTCCTGTGCTCTAACTTTTTAGAATTTGCTCATGTTAAGGAAAACTTTAAATTAATGTTATTATTTCTTAAAAATACATTTTTCCATGTCTCTCTGTAAATAAATTATAAAACCTTTAAGAGTATAAGCACTCAGCAATAAGCAAGAATAAAATCTCAAATTTCCCTTTCACATAGTTATGCCAACTGACCACACCATACACAGACTCTATTGGCTATCATGGAATTTCAAAATTATTCAGGTTGCAAGGCACCTCTGAAGGTTACCTAGTCCCACCTCCTGCTCAAATCTGGACCGGATTCAAAGTCTGAACAGGTTGCTCAGGTTCTCCAGTTGGTATATGAAAATCTCCAAGGAAGGAGATTCCACAACGTCTCTTGAGCAGCTTGTTAATCTCAATTTTTTTCCCCACATATCCAACTGAAATTTCTCTTGCAACTGGGCATCTGTCTCTTGTCATTTTGCAGTGCACCTCTGGCTTTACATTCTCAACAACCTTTTTAGGCAGTAGAAGATAGCAATTAGATCCACCCCTAATCTTCCCTTCAGGCTGAACAAACCCAGTACTCAGCCTCTGCTTCCTCCAGCCCATTAATCATTTTAGTCTTCCTCCTCTGGATTCTCTCTAGTTTGTTAAGATCTCTTTTACTAGTGTCTCCACAACTGGACACAGTACTGCAGGTAGGACATCATGATGACACTTAGAGGGGTAATAATCACTTTGAATTATCTGCTGGCGGCACTCTTGCCAATACAGTTAGCTTGCATCCAGTGCAAGGACACACCACTGTCTTTGTTCCTTTTCCATCAGGACTTCCAAGTCCTCTTCTGCAGAGGTGCTCCGTCGCCAGTCAACTCATGGGCTGTGCTGATGCATGATGTTAATTTGTTGACCTTCATGTGGATTTTGTTGGCCTATTCCTTAATCCTGTTGAAGTCTCTCTGAGCAGCAGCTCTGAGTACCAGCTCTACCCCAGTTTGGTGCCTTAACAGCATTTCATTTCGATCTATTTTATCCACTGGCCATGTCACTGATGGAAACACTGAATATTATCAGTCCCTGTCCTGACTTCACCTGCATCACTCCTACAAACTGCTAGCTGGGCTTTGAACTTTTGCTCACTAACTTCCGAGTCTAATGTTCCACTCATTTTCTTAACCACTTTGTAGTCCATTCACCCAGTCTGCATCTCTACAATTGAGCTACAAAAGCTCTATTGGAAAAAATGTGACAAACTTTATCAAAGAATAAGCAAGTTATATCCACTGTGTTCTGCTTATTCACAGGACCAGTTGTAGACAGCATTTAGGTTGTTCAGGTCCTTAGCACATTTGTATTGGTTGTTTCCAAACTTATGTGCTTGGAAATGTCTTCCCGGCGAGTTTGTTCCACAGTCTTCCTGGGCACTGAAACGAAGTAGGCCGGACTTTAGTATTCTTGAGCCTCTCTCTAGTTCTTTTTGAATATGGGCTAATATTTGCATTTTTCCAGCCATTGGGAGCTGTCTCTGACTGCCATCTTTCAGAGTTGAGAGACAGCAATCTTACACTGGCATCAGCCAGCAACCTTGGCATCCTCAGAAGCGTTCAGCCCAGTCCCATGGACTTCTTTATGTTCAGTTTACTTAAGTGGGCCCCAACCTGATTGTCCTACCCTAGTACTACATGTTTCATCCAACTCTGTCACTAAGTACGGAGATATGGAGATGCTGAGAGCTGACCTTGCCAGTAAAGATCAAGGCAAAGAAGGAAGGGATTACCTCAGCTGTTTTCATGTCCTATGTCATTCAATTCCCTGTTTCATTCAACAGTGGATTCATATTTTCCATGTCTTCCTTTTGTCATTGATGCATCTATAAAACCCTTCATGTCTAATCCAGCTGAGCCTTGGGTTTCCTAACTCCAGCACTGCATGTTTGAGCAATGGCTCTGTATTCCTCCTGAGCAGTCCATCCTTGCTTCCGCTTTCTGGATACTTCCTTTTTTTCCATTTGAGCTCAATGCTAGCTTTCTGCAGAGCATGCTCAACTTTCAACATGATGGGACAGACCAACTTTTTTTGAGGAGGTTGTTCCTGATGATCGGTCAACCTCTTGGCCCCTTTGCTCTTAAGGGAAGTCCACAATGGGATCCCACCTACTGATTCCTTGAGCAGTCTGAAGTTGCCTCTCCTGAAATCTGATGTCTTTATTCTGTTACTTGCTTTCCTCACTTTTTTCAGGATCTTCAACCACCACCTCAGGGTCACTGTCGTCAAGGCAGCCACAAGCTATCATATCATATTATTTACAAGCAGCAGATTCAGCAGAGGACTTTCCCTATCCGGCCAGTCCAGCAACTGCATCAAAAAAATTGACCCCAAAGCACTCCAGAAACCTCTTGAATTGCTTGCAGTGTTGCAAGTTGCTTTTCCAACATGCAGGTTCAAGTCCTTCATGAGAACCAGGGGCCATGATCCTGATGTTTCCTCAGACTGTTTAAAGAAGATTTTGTCCTCTACCTTGTCTCTACCAGATGATCTGTAGCAGATGTCCTTGTTGGTTTCCCCTCTGATCCTCCCCATAACCTCTTGGCTGGCCCACTGCCTCATAGATAGCAGGGTGCCATGCGTTTGAAACTTTACCTCACATAGAGTGCAAATCGCTCCCATCTTTGTCCTCTCTTCCTGTCCTTCTTAAAGATCTGTGGACCATAGCACTGCAGTTATACTGTTTATCTGAAACAAAAGGCTCTAAAATATACTGGTCTGACTCTATCACTGTCTCTGAGGAATAATGGTAATTGGAAATCAAGAGAAAAGTAAATCAGGATTACTTAAGAGATGCTGCAGACTCTTAGAAGCTATCCTGACATAAAGTCTGAATGCACTGAAATCCTGAGCGCTCGTGTTCTGGGAGGTCCCTAAGTACGTAAGTTTTCTACAGAACATTATTCATCGATTATTAGATATGATTAATCTCTAGTATCAGATTATTATATTATTGAAGTACCCAGATTATATATTATCAGATTATTATTAAGATGTTGATGATGATGAATTAACTATAGCCCATGTGTCCTCTGTGTTATTGACTCTACTCACATGCCTTTCAGGCTTGAAAGCTCTCACGATGCCTGTGATTATTACACCCATGTGTGCAGCAATGACTGTTGCACTCCGAGGTGCTCAGCCTTGGCAGCAGAGTAAAAGGGTCGTTAGATATCGGCTGTATTTCTGCCAGGAGTCAATCAGCTTATAGTAGTACTAGCACTCCTGTATTAATCAGCACAAGTGTATGGGCACTCTGGGTATCTGAACAGATTTCTTGATGGTAGAGACCACCTTTGTTTGGAACACACGATTTTTCCTGATTTCTTCTACTGATCTCTCAAAATAAAACTGTTAGCAATGTTCCCCAAGTGACCTGAACGATTGCAAAAAGTGGTCCCAATGCCCTGACAGTGAAACCCTGGAAGGCTCTGCTGTCATGCTCATGTAAAAGGTAAGAAAGACACGTGGCTCCATTCCAGTTTATTGAATCTTGGACAGTGTTTTGATTTGCAACAGGAAGACACAGATGGAGATAGATGGTAGGTCTGATTTAGAGAATCAGAGACTACAAGCAGAAAGAATACTTTATTGGCCACTTCTGCCTGATATGGAATGAATGTTAAAATATTTTGAAGTGCATTCCATAAGCACAGTCTGCCTCTTTCCACACTGGATTCCTTCAACAAAGAAAGGAAGCTTTTGAGGAGTGTTTGAGTCTGATTAAGTGGAAAAGCATCACAGTTTCAGAAAGTCATTAGGGATTTGGGTGGTGACAGTGAATGTCTGAGGAGCCGTTAGTGCCCTGTCTCCCGAGATGGGTGGTACCCAACGGTCTAGCACAGGCGCCTGAAAGACTTTGGCTCAGCCTACAGTGTGGATAGAGGCTCTTCAACTTTCAAAATCTGGTTTTCCTAGCAGCACGGTAAGCAAATAAATAATTTCAGTCAAAGTGTGTTCACTGAAACTGAGATGTTCTGCAAAATAAGGGTTTTGTACTGTAAGCCAGTTTTGTCAGAACAGTCCCAACTAATTCTAATTAGGAAGATGCAGTGGGAAGAAATCCGTTGAACAAGCTGTGCAGAAGGTTGCAGAGATAAGAAATCATACAGAAATTATTGCTGAGCTATGTTAAATAGCCCCGCTTTATTCAATACTTATTTTCAGCCCAGTGCCTATTTTTCAGTAAAGTCCTAGCAGATAGTCCATATAGTAGCCATAAGCAGCTGAATAATAGAGGCAGGAGAAAGTTCATACAAGAAAAATCGTCTGACACAGCCTGTGAAGAGAAATCTGCCTTTTAATAAGTATATAAGGACTCCCACTTGTAATCACATCACTATCTATATGGAATGGTTAGAGGCTATCTGGGGTGTTGCTGCAATTTAGTAAGGTCTAGTCAGGGAGAACAAAGATCTTTGTGAGTTTCTAATTGTTGGTCTTACATTAACCCCAAACACAGAAATTCTGTTTCTGCTGTTTCTCCATGAATGTAGTTGGTCCCCCGTATTTTTTTCGCTCTTCCTCACAGGTTGTAATGGTTGGGGAAAAAAGGATGACAGAGTATAGAAAGAGGAAGAAATCAGAGATCTGGGATTCTTTCTCATCTGTATGGCATTATCCATTTTTTCTGTCTCATAAGTTTGATATAAAATGTATATGCATTTTAGAGAGTGGTCTGAAGCCTCCTTGCTGCATCTACCCAGCTGAAAGTCCTTTGTCATTCATGTAGGGTTAAGTTTACCCTTGGGTCGTTGGGGTCTGGCCCCATGCCTCTGACATTTCTGGATGCAGAGCAGTTCACTCTTGAAAACAAAGTGGATATTTTTCCCACCTAGCTACAGGATGAGAAGATACCTTGAAATTCAGCCTTCATCTTCTTGAATAGGTGCTGTGACCAATAGAAAATTACACAAAATTGTGTACCACCACTTCCCAGTCTGGATCAAGAGACATCTTCCATTTCTTTCAGAGAAGGAGATTCCTAATTTAAGTGGACTAGAACATTGCCAAGGTGTTTAAGTTCTGTGCAATATAAGTTGAGAGATGGAGGCACTGTTGTTAAGTGTTTTTGAACACTCAGAGGATCTCTGGAGGCATTGCCTTTCTGCTAATTGTCTAGTGAGTCTTGATAGTAATACTGAAGGGACTGGATTTGTCCTTGCACATTCAGGCAAGTACCTAGTATTTCAATGCGATAATGCCAAAGGCAAGCATGTAAATTAGGAGAACCTAACTTCACTTTTTTTTTATCTGTTAGATTTCTCTTAGTCCTTAGAAGAATTTACTCAACCAGTTCATTTGATAATTTGTCTTTTCTTCCCAGAGGATCTTCTTTCCAGGTAACATAGCACTTCAGACATAAGCCCCAATATTAGAGAGACTTCAGTCTGCTGTGGTTCATAAGGCTAGTACCAGATCACCATGGAGATGCAGATTCCTCATTCACATAAAATAGATCATCATCCCTTAAAGTTGTGGCAGTTCCAAGTAGATGCAGATACCAACAATTCTGTTGTTAAAGCATCTTTGAAACCTGATATATGTTTGACAGGTGATGTTTCTGATATCAACACAGTTCTGTTGGTTTTTTTTTCTCAGCATACAGACAAGTGTTTTGAGTACTTAGTGATGTGTGTGAGGCATTCACCGCATTACATATAGACTTTGGATATACAGTAGCTGCTGATTGTCTAGTATCCCATGCAGTGCGGCAAGTCCCATTGGATGAAGCTAACACCTTCAGTCTACGTATTTGTTTCTACTGTCATATTTGTATTCTCTTGACTGGATCCTTCCAGTCTTCCAAAAAAATTTGAAGCTAACCACTCCATTTAATTTTCACATGAATGAGGCTTGTGTTATGTAGAAAACTTCCACTGCACATTTGTATCTCCAGACATCCTTATTTTATTTCAGCTGACCTGATCCCTAGACCATTTCAGGTCTTTCTTGCTTCCTTAGCTTTGTCTTCCCAAAGCCATGAAGTTCCCATGCAGACTCAAATTGGTGTGTTGCCTGAGCGACAGGTAATCTGGACCAAAGCAAGCACTTTAACATATCAAGAGTTGTGAATCTCCTCTCCTCTCCTCTCCTCTCCTCTCCTCTCCTCTCCTCTCCTCTTTTCTAACACCTTAATCTTCTGTGATATACTTTTTTTGCAACACAAGCATCTAGGTATTCTTATGACAGAGAACTAAGTATCACAGAGAAATACTACACTTGGTGTAGTATCCTGAGGCTGCATAATGCTATC
>NW_009646412.1:1004759-1015949 GCF_000708025.1 Charadrius vociferus
TCTTCTTATGAGGGCTCTCTGCAACAGGAGGGCAATATTTCCTTTGGCGTGCAAGAAGTCTTACTTGATCTTGTCTCAGTATTTGGATGGAGTTCATGTCACCCTTCTGCTGTTCCTTGCCATCCAGGTTGACAGTGGCAGGTGTATCTTCCTTCAGCCAGAAAGTTCTTTCCAATAGACTAGCAGTCTGTGCTCTCCTGTGAAATGTGATCCCCATAAAAATGTGCTGAAGCTCTGCGAAGTAAGAAACTGGAATTGTGCCATCTTTTTGCATATTCAGGGCCACTTTGTGCCAATAGAGATGCACAGCACAACCATGGTCTGAACCTTCCCTCCCAGTGATCAGAGATCTGTCCATACGGGGGACCGGTGCATTGAACAGTGGTTACACCTTTCGCCAGTATATTTTCCCAAAGGCAAAAGCACAGTAGCGACTGGGCTGAATGATGAACGGAAAGATTGTGGTAACATCTTACAAGCATTGGATAGAAGGTAGGCTTTTAATAATGGGAGAATGAGACTGTTCAGGAAGACCCTGGTTGCACTTGTCCACAGCTGAAAGATCTAGAGGACTTGCCTTTTTGATGCAAATGTGGGACAATACCCTTGGAGAACCAAATGCGAGAATTAGAAGTGGACTCTGTCACTGTTTAAGCAACTTTACTGCCTCTCTTTTGCGCATTTATGGGCTCCTACTTGGAGCTTTGTGAAATTACTGGAATGCCTCAGTTTGATGTTGCCTCGGTTGCATTTGTCCTCTAGTCCTGTATTCAACAGAGAACCCTCTCATCTCTCAGGGGTGTGTGCTGCTGGGAGTCACCTGCACAGTGAATGAACCTGTAGGGAATCTCTCAAAGAAGAAAGAAGTAATATCTACCCCTTTTAAAGATGTGATATCTGTAGGTACTCTGATACTTGTCCTATCAAGGCTTACGAGGAGTTCCTGGAAACCTGGCATTGAGATGGAGGGACATGAAACAACACTTTATGGCTGCAGGTACCTCTGTGGAGGAGAGTGGGAGCCTGTGTATGCCCCTACAGATATTGTGTGACTAACGTACATGAACTCATTAGCACCACATTGAAAATGATCAGTTAGAGTTGCTTTTCCATGATTTGGTCTCATCTTAGAACCACTCTTTTTTCATTTATGCCTGTCAACAATCAGATTACTGACTTTATCAGTATATGTCCTTGAAAAACATTAGCCTGATAGTATTTTAGAAGCTCAGAAACCATAATGAAGAGTGCCACCTACAAAAATTAGTGCTGAGTGAGACGGTAGCTCCCATCTCAAACCAAGACTGAAGAGGCTGCTCTTGCCGACTTGGCAAATGTGTGTGCATGTACGTGGCAATACATGACAGGGGCTGTTGACAGAATAGGATTTGCCATACTGTGGGGTGTATAAGGGACTACATTATTACACCCCTTCTCCCACAAAAGTTCATTAGACCAGCATGGGAAAGATTTATCACCTGAACAAAGCTGTTGCTCTCATCAGAAGCTGAAATACATAAAGTTGTTGAACTGTAGTATCAGAAAGTATTTAGCTGCTTAGTGTACATGTTTCTGCATTATTCTTCTGTCACGTTAGCTGTTCATTCTTCTAACTTGAATTTTCCTTTTCCATATTTCACAATATTTGATTTTTTTTTTTTATAACTTGTGCGGTTTTCCATGTTTAATAAGGAGACATGAAATTTGTCTCACTAAACTCGAAATGCAGAGGTGCTGCTAGAAGGTTTTATGGATAGATAAACAATCCTTGTTCAATTAAAGGCATGCCAGGTAAAAAAATAGCTACATAATGAGTTATTTACACTTGTCTCTTGTGACTTAATTCGAGACAACATAGTTTGTTAGTGTTCAGCTTTGATCCAGAATACAAAGATTCAATTTCTGTCTCCGTGTCCAGACCCACCTGTCGCACGTAGGTAATAATCGGGGATAGTTTTACCTTTCCTAAAACAAGTTTAGAAGCCTGAAAGGCTCACGTTGGCCACCGGAGGTCACTGTAGCTCTACAAAAAAAGAGACATCCATTAATTAACAACTGACTCGAGAAAGGTATAAAGACTGGGCATTCTGAGACTTTCTGTGTTTACGGTGTGAAAACTGTGAGATAAAAACAATAAAATCCTATTGCAAAATGTGGCATATTTTGGGACATTTTTTTTTTTTTAAATTATGCATGTTTAGGATTTATTTTGAGCAAATATTGTAGGAGTCCACTTCCCACTGGCTCCTTCTCTCCATGAAGATTTCAAGTGCTTGATACGAGAGAGTAGGCACTAGGCTAGTGCCCATCCTCTCATCTTTACACAGGGAAGAGATTTTCCTACCGAGAAGTATTTCCAGCCTCATGTGACTGTTATCTGAAGCCTCTGCTTCCCTTAGCTGGCCACCTCTCTGCGAAACCTAAACCACAAGGATATAGGAAATGTGGATTACTGGTTTCTGCGATTTCTTAAAATTTCATCTTTGACCTTCTCTGTACTCTCCTGACAGTGAAGTGCAACCTCTGCCTTCCAGCAAGCAGATAAGGTGCTCAGCCACAGCAAGCCCTGCTGCACCCAGGCTCTTGGGGCAGGACCCAAAAGCAGCTCTCGTTACTCCTGGTCACTGATGCATATGCAGGCACAGTAACTGGCTACAGCTGCTCTGTCACCAGACTGCCTCTACTGAAACTTGTTACCTGCTGCATGTATAGCAGTGACACCAAGGAAGGCTGCAAAACCTATCTGAAAAGGTGGTGCAACAAAGCACTTTAGCATATGTTCATGCTCCGGCATAGCTATGTCCCTGACTTCAAATGGTGCATAAGAATGAGGTTGGAGAATGTAAAAACTTTTTAAAAGATGCAGAACCAGTTCAGTTCTTGTACTTGGGTGCTTATGAAGCTTCCTGTCTCTTGTACTCTAACAGCTGCCCCTTGGAGATCTTTCATGGGAAGACATAGATCTTACCTCAGAAAACCCTTCAGCTAAAGACAACCAGCATATGAAAAACACAAGTGATGGAAAACACAGAAGGACTGAGATTCTGATCCAGTAGATCCACATCTGCCTAAAGCACTGAGGTCAAAATTCATCCTACCTAAGGTACAAGCCTCGCATTCCTTTTACAATTTAGCTCTGAGAGGATTCCCCTTCTCTGCCTCCTCTGAAATGTACAGAAGAAAGCATATGAGTGAGTGAGGGCTGACACCTTCCTGGTATGGAAGTATCCACCTTTAGGTGACAGTCATGCCCAGCGGTGAGTAAGACAGCCGGTGCTATCAGCAGCACGAGAGACTTGCCTTGGAGCACTCTGCCTGTTTCACCAGGAAGAGGCGTGCTGTAAGCAAGGCAAGCTGGCAAACCAAATAAATGGCAGAAAAGGTCACAAATGTGGTGCGTTGCAGAAACAAGCCATGGTCGCTCACATCTCTTTCTCTGAGGGAGGTGGCAACAAGCCAGTTTAATAGAAAATTCATGCCTGCTTCAGTGTTGGTTGTTTATTATGCGTATTGACATCTGATAGTTTATGCAAATAACCCTCATGCACGTGTCTGGATGCTGATAATGCGAAGGGTGGCTAATAGGCTTGGAAGACAAGTGTGTTGTGAATTAAGATAAAAGATGACCAAATCATGGAGTGGAAGCCTGCAGATTCATCTGCCTGCATATATACTTACACTGCATGCAGTCGGCAGAACACACCTCTAATGGGCTTATGCAGAGAACAGCAGCCCTGCCAGATGTGTGGGGTAGGTACGCAATATGTCTGTTCCTGTATTGTAGCCACTGATTTTATGTCTGTATCTCAATAAAGAGGCAACAAATTTGGAAAGGGCTTGGGATTTTGATGTTTCCATTTCAGATCATGTGTTGCCTCATTTTCCCTGGTGACAGAATGTCCAAAAAACCTCTTAGTTTCCTGGCAGAGATGCTCAAAAAGATTGTCAATGAGGCCTTCATGACTGTCCCATCAACCCCTGCCTTAGGAGTATTGTCACTTTGGCCATTTATTCTTAAGGCTGATGTTATCTGTTAGAGTTATTTGGTGTCTTCATGGACTTGCACAGCAACTCTCACTCATCTAAGGAGCTGTTAGGACGTTACTATCGACATATTTGACTTCACTATGTGCATAAATGCAATCAATATGTCATTAGAATTGAGGCCTGAACCAGAGTTTGAAGGAGGATTGAGGAATGCTATTCCAGGACAATTCTTTGCACGTGTCTCAGGCACAAAAGATAGCTAGTGTAAAAACGCCTGTGAAGATGTCTGGGGCAAACTGGAAAATAAGTGAATAGGCTCGTGGCTGGTATCATTGCTGGGCAATGATACCACAAGATGTACAGACCCTCTGGCACAAAGGGGTTGCTAAATCCTTGCCGTTCACAAGGCTTGTCTCGACAGGATTATAGACAGAAGGGAGAGGCTGGTACAAAGGACACCGTGTGAGGGTCAAGGTGTGTGCTTTGCTGCTTCCAGCTGGCAGAAACTGGAGAGGTTTAAAATGCTGACTTTGAAGTTTGATCTGATTTACTAACCTTCTGAGTTAGTTTCTTTGAAAGTCAAGTGTGGGAAGAGACCTTATTTGAAGGCTGCATTTTTCCTTCCGCCACACGAGCCTACATTTGAGTCACATCAGAGATAAGCAGAGAGCAGTGGCACCAGGTTTGCTCAGAGGAGCCTGGAGAGGCTGCCAGGAAAAGGAGTCTGGGCGGATGCAGAGGATGGGCTGAGTCCGGATGCTGTACCCGTGTATCTCAGACAGACCTGGAGAAGAAGGGACAAGGAAGCCCTCAGGTGCAGGGATTATACCCAGATGGGGGGAACACGTGTGTGCATGGGTCCAGGGGGCACATGCAGAAGGGAAAGTCCCAAGGGGATGTGACCACTGGTGCCCCTGTGTGCTATTCAGAAACCTCCTTCATTCCTTTTCAGAGAGAAAATGGAAATCGTGCACTTAGCTCATCAGCCAACTCAGTTGTTTTCAAAAGGTTTTATATTTGCATCCTTTTTCTACAATTCAATTTGAATATCAGACAGGGAGAAGGATTTCAGAGGAAGAGAAGGTAGTTTCCAAGGGATTTGCAGCAAGGACTTCACTGTAGGACAGCTTCTCAAAGGGAAATTTTTTAGAAAAGTTAACATTTGATCCTGACCTCCATGTAATTTGGAAAATCAGGTCTTTAGCTCCTGATTGGAAAGTGTGGCTGACAACTGTATAAAAACCAGCCATGCTTTAAAAAGGAGACCTGGCACCTGAAAGACATTGTCCATCAGTTTGTCCTTAACACGACATTAGCATCTCCAGGAGAAGCAGGACCAAACACAGGGCGACGTACCTGCAGCTCAACTTCACTAATTATCTGTAACTGCCTGAGTGATTTTGGGCAAGCCTCTGCGCTCCTGCCCCTGTGTTCCTATCAGTCAAATATGGATTTCCTGCTGAGCGCTATGACGTCTGCCTTCTCTCAGGCACTCCAGTATTTCCAGTCTGGTTACCAGTTCCTCCTTCTGTTTTTCCAGGCCTGCTGGTTGAGCTGTTGCCATATGTTTGACAGGGATATGTGACAGCTGTGGCGTAAGCTGCCTTCCCCTCCTAGACCTCCCTAAGGAGTCTATAATGTGACTCACTCTCCATAAGGCTGTGTGACACCTCCCGTTTCACACAGACCCATGTCCACCGCAGTGGCATGTCTGAGAACAATAACCAAAACCTGCTGGGTCTGTGGTTTCAACTTGCTCATGGTCTGCCTGCTCTTTCCATCAATACCAATCCCAATGAAATGGTAGCTGTAGCTTCTGCCCAACCTCTAGCTGGTGGGGATGAGCACATTAAAGCAAGTCTTTGCATACACTTGTGAGCCTGGTTCAGTGCAAAGCTTGTGCTATTATGGGTCATGAAACATAAGAGAGGGGGGTGGTAGTGATAACTTGATGTGTCAATCCATGCCAACAGTTTCACCAAGTCCTTTCTTGGCTCCTTCATGGCAGGTTGCCTTTGGAGGAGCAATTCAGTCTCTTGCTTTGTCTTCTCCCTTAGTAGTGTCAGTCCTGCACAACCTGTTTTGTTGTTTCCTTTTATCCCTCTGAACTTCCTGAGAGTACATGGTCTCCACTGGGATGATCTTTTTGCAGACAGGTTGTGGGGGTGTTGCTGTTGTCCAGGAGAAGTCATGGTCAGGGGCCTGCTCAGCTCCAGGGCTCAGGCACATCAGTTGCATGGGCCTCTTGTAGTCATAGACACATAGAATCACAGAATGGTTTAGGTTGGAAAGGACCTTGAAGATCATCGAGTTCCAACCCCCCTGCCATGGGCAGGGACACCTCCCACTAGACCAGGTTGCTCAAGGCCACGTCCAGCCTTGCCTTGAACACCTCCAGGGATGGGGCCTCAACAACCTCTCTGGGCAACCTGTTCCAGTGCCTTGCCACCTTTAAAGTGAAAAACTTCTTCCTAATGTTTAATCTAAACCTGCCCTCTTCCATTTAATAGCCATTCCCCCTCGTCCTGTCACTACGTGCCCTAGTCCTTCCCCAGCTGTCCTGTAGGCCCCCTTTAGGTACTGAGAGGCTGCAGTAAGATCTCCCTGGAGCCTTCTCTTCTCCAGGCTGAACAGCCCCAAGTCTCTCAGCCTCTCCTCATAGGAGAGGTGCTCCAGCCCTCAGATCATCCTCGTGGCTCTCCTCTGGATACGCTCCAGCAGGTCCATGTCTTTGAAACAATTTTCAGTAGTCCTCTGTTGAAACAGGAGAGCCTTATCTGATGGTTGCTGCAGATGCTCAAAGGATTGCCTACAAAGGGAGGAATACTGTAATGGTCTTTGCCAGGACACCTCTGTGGTAAGAGTGAACCTGTTTCCCTGCTTCATGCTCAAGCAGAGGTGGAAGGATTGCCCTCAATGTCTATCAGAGCAGCTCTGTATGAGGCAAAGGAAGGGGAAACTGCCTCTGCTTTGCAAGCCTGGCTCCCTTTCTGGCAGGACAGACATACTAGGACAGACTGCCAGCCTCCCTGTTCTACCCCTTCTCCATGCCTGCTGAGGCTGTCCTGAGGGTCTGGCCTTTTTCCCATCCAGCAAATGCTCTATGGTATGTGGACACTGCTCTGCAGGAACTTGTTTTTGCTGGGAACTCAGAGATGTGGCTGTCCTCTGCGGCAACTTACACATTCTTATTTTTAACATTCTAAATTAAAAAAAAAAACCACCACCCTGCCCTCAAACAGTTTGAACGGTTTGTCAGGTCTGAGCTATCCACCAGTGAAGACACATCATCCCTCCCCCTCAGCTTGACATGATTCGGCCATGTGTCAGCGGGTGTGACAAGGACCCAGAAAGGGGGTGCAGATGGACACGTACGTGCAATCATTTGCATGCTTATGTCGTGTGTA
Source organism: Charadrius vociferus (assembly GCF_000708025.1). Classification (NCBI taxonomy): domain Eukaryota; kingdom Metazoa; phylum Chordata; class Aves; order Charadriiformes; family Charadriidae; genus Charadrius; species Charadrius vociferus. The sequence goes on from NW_009646412.1 coordinate 1,012,154, forward strand.
CCATTGCTTTGGTAGAAGCTCACTTCCCTGCTTTACTTATCTTGCACGGGCAACAGAGGTATTTTCTCTGATTGCTCATGGCACTGTGTGTTCTTAAGTCACGGAGGGTGGGCAATTAGCAGGGCTTGTTTCTAGCTGTTGGGATTTTGGTTGCAATATGCACAATTTTGGAGGTGCTTCTGAAAGGTCCTCTCTTAGAATTAAAAGATCACAAGGGAATTTAATCTTTTATTTTTATTCCTTCTCAAAAACAACCAAACAAATGAGATTTTTCCTTGTTTTGTTAAAAAATTGCTGAGGGTTGTATCCTGGACTGCTATTCTCACTTCCCCATGGTAGATACTACAGTAAAACATGATCATACGTATCCAGCCCGTCTTTCACTACACAATGTACACAGTGAATAATAATGTCTGACTGTGGGCCACAGTTTAGAGAACATAAAGTTGGGCAATTTGCAGTAAAATTTGGATTTAGACATATTACTTCTAGTCTCCATCATTCCCAGTATAACAGAAGGTGGAAAAAGGCATTAAAATAATAAATTGTCCACTGAAAAAGCTGTAAATCCAGACTCTGCTATGAATTTAGCACCGCAGAACTGCCTTAATGAGCCACGGGCTGCCACCTACTGACATGCTGTTCGGCAGGAGACTGAAAGCAAGAAAGCTGTAATGTTAGAAATGTTACCGGATTCACTGGCAAGCAGCAGAGGTATGAAAAAATAGGTAAGAAGGAAAATCATTAGTCTGTTCATGTTCAGAACAGGAAATAACAGCTGCGGCTCAGGGAGGTGGTGTTGTCATACTGTAACTGCTTAAACATCTCATAACTTTGTGGTAAGGTTTTTTTCTTAGGATTTATTCGCCACTGCCCTTCAACTTGCAAAATGGGCATGATATTTGGATGGTGCAGTTGCACCAGAGAAGTGGGTACTGCAAAGAAAGGAGGCAGGTAGGCATTCATTTGGCCCAGTAAAACTTGAAAGAGTTCAAGTCTGAGTCAATATGCTCAAAAGCAGAAAACAAGAAGAATCACCACTTTCATTTTTTAGAGAAGTCTCAAGATTGTGAGGGCTTGATTTAGCACTGCTGAATTCTTAAAATTATCAATTCTGTAACTATCGAAGCAACTGCGATGCACCCAGAATTGATGAAGAAGATGTACTGTGAGCTGGGAATCAGAAATGTGTATATTACTAAGGGAATTGCTATTATTTAACATTATAGATGTAATTACCTTAATAAGGGAATAATTATATACTATACAATATAATTTTGTTATTAATAAGCATTTAGATTTTAATATTTAGATATTAAAAGAAATGCAAAATTCCCCTGTTGAATGGGCAGTTTAAAGAATTATGCTGGTTATATCACCAGAGGAATTCAGCTTCTGCATGAAAGACCCAAAGCTTTAAGTAGCACAGTAAAGGGGTTTAAAATGAAAGTAAAGGTAAATTATTTTTCACTTCCATTTTGAGTCTGCCATCATGGGAGGTACCAATGAATGCATATTTCCCAAAACGTTTGCACAGCGCGTGCAGGAAAGGGTTAGATCCCTATCTCTGGACTCTGGACTGGGATTTGTCTTGCGTATTTCCAGGCACTTACATTGTCATCTACATTTTCTGCTAAATAGCAGACTTCCTGAGTGCCTTAAAATAGACACTTGAAAATGTGGTTCATCTGTCCTGCTTTAAATGTCTAAGGATGAGATGAGTCGTGTTGCTCCCCATCGGTGGTGAAAGGAACCAACACAGCAAGTTCAGATGAGCCCACCCCTTCTCTTGTCCGAGTCCCGAGAGCAGACATGGTTGGAAATGACAGCAGAACGTTTCCCAAGCACTCTACCACTTCCTCCTGCACTTGATTTAGAAAAGCTATGCAGAGGGAGGGGACATTCAGTTTCTCTAACCAGATCTACGTGATCTCTGACGGGTGGCTGCGACAACATTTGTGAGCATAAGGTGCCCGTTGGCCTGCCCAAAAGCTTTGCCTATTCAGTTTTTGGGCAAGCAGCCTACAGGCAGCTCATCCGGGTGGTGGGGATCTCATGGTCTGCTGTCCTCGTGGGGTGCTCTTCCCTCGTACCCAGGCAGTGCTGGCAGCTCCTGCCTGTGCAGACTTTGGCTCTGGGTTTAGCGTGGCGGTGGGCCAGCTCTCGAACACTGTGCAGACATATTTCTCCTTCTTTCAGTTCTTGGCTTTTCCGTTGTCAGGAGAATCAAAAAAGACCAACCAGGGGGATAGTTCTTGTGACGATGATACGCAGTCACCTAGATCCCAATTGAAAAAGGCAATTATTTCCCAGGTGAGAGCGTTTCAATGACAAGATGCCTTAGGATAAGAGAGCAACAGGAGTGCAGTGGGGGATTCAGTCCATCTAGATGAGAATACGCTTCAGAAACTTGCAAACTTCAGTGCAAAACTAATGAAAATTTAGCCTTATTTTTTTTCTCTATAACAGGTCCCCTCACATCTTACTGCTGATCAATAATATGCTTTGACATCTGAGTTGCAAAAAGAAGGGGGAAAAAGGGAAACTCATGGCAATATGCCACCTAATTGTATCTACAACACAAAATCACTGCTTCAGCTGTATCTGACAAACATCAGGGAAGCTTTAAACCTAACTATGCATGAAATTTCTAACAGACTTACCACATGTGTGAAAATTGCCTGCAAAACATTAAAAAGGATAAATTCTACACTTTATTGTGTTCTAATTAAATAGACAATGAGGCACCGTATCTGTTGTTTTTTTTTTTTTTTAAACCCCTAGATTCCTGTATATCTCATTATAATAATTAACAATACCACTGCAAGTGAAAATCAGTTTTGAGAGAGCTGATGCCCAAGTTGTCATGAAAGAGAATAGTGAGGAGAATTGCTTTCTACTTGGAGAAAAGCAAGCTGTGAGATTTCAAAAATAATTATCATGACTGTGAAAAATCTGCTTGGCAGCTCATTTCATTTGTGTCTCAGGGCTGCCATTCTTTCTTTTCAATGATTTCTTGCTAGGTCTAAATACAGACCTCCAGTCTGAAGTTAATTCCCCACTTCAACTTTTAAAATCACTTTTGAAGAGAAGTGGGAAAGAATTATGTTTGGTGACTTCCATGATACTCTGTGTTTAACTGCACTTCATTTTCACTCCTGGATTTAGACTTCAAAGTGCCACGGAGTTGCTAATCCATCCTCCAGTGTTTGCCATTTATTCCTACTGTAAGTTCTTGTTTTGCTGTGGTCGGCACCAGAAAACGCAGGCTAGCCTTAGCAGGGGCATCAGGAGCGTGTGTCCAAGGGTCTTGCTTTTGTGACTGTGCAAATGCTTAATTTCACTGTCCTTAGTGGTGCCAATGTATGCATTAAGGTATATTGTATTTTAATAAAAAGGGAAAAATGAGGAGTCCTTATAAACAGTTTCAAATGTTAAGCCTTGTTGTAAAGAATCTCTTGATGCTTTACAATGTGGAAACAGCACTCTGTTGATCATGCATAGTGCCTGCCTAGTTTGCTTTTGATGTGCTGCTATGGAGAGTGTCAAGGGTATTCTTAAAAGGGCAACTGGAATAAGAAGTGTTTATTATGGGCTCCTGTTAGGATTATGCACTTGAAACAAAACTAAATTATGCTCTATTAAATTTTGTTCTGACTCTACCCCTAAAAAAAAAAAAAAAAGAACAAAAACCCACGCAGGGTTATAACCCCTCCAAAAGAATGGGCTTGAACAGAGATGTTGCTGGAATTTTTCTAATCTAATTGAAAACATATTATTTTGTGAAAGAAATGAA
>NW_009646412.1:1015960-1052839 GCF_000708025.1 Charadrius vociferus
TTGGAAAAAAAGTACAGTAACCCCCCCCCCCCCCCCCATGCTGTCTATTTCATGCTGTCTATTTTGCTTTACCTTTTAAAAGGTAATCCTTGATGCCAAATCTCTACTGAAAACACCTGTAAGCATGTGCATGGCTAGGAGTGCAGCAAAATGTGGTCAAAAGGAAGCACAGGCCAATGGGGAAGAAGGTCTCCCTTCTCCCATGGAGGAAGAGGGGCAAAAAAGCATCTGGAAAGATGGGGGTTTGGAACCAAAATTCTCTCTCTAAAGCTCTGGTTGCAGAACACGACACTTGTCAAAAGAGGACTTCTTTCTTTTGTTGTGTTTCTTGGTCCCACCTGTTTGCTGCCTTCATTTGTCTTTGCCTTGGTGGTGAGCTCTTAGGTGCCAATGACTGCCGTCTTGTATTTGTGCGCGTAAGCAGAGGGAGATGTCATGCTTTCTGTCTTAGCATAGCAATAATTAATGCTGAGATGACTGGCACTGGATGCAGCAGAGATTCTGCCGTAATTTGAAAAGGCATATTGAGAATTTTACACATATATTTGCAGATATTGCATAATGACAAATTTGAGGGCAACAGTGAAAGTCTCTTTCGTTTATACAGGACTTGTTACATCTATTGACCTGTCCACAACTGCTCCATGAGATTTTTTTTAATATTTACATTTGCATAGATGTATACTGTATGCTTTGTGGGGCTTTTTTAAGAGATGCAACATTACTCTTGCTATCTCTACTTCAGGGGAAGTTGTCTCCATAAGCATTAACGTGGGGTAATGCTCAGTTTTTCCACATCTAACAAGAAGAACAGGGAAGATACGACTCTGAACCCTTTGGCCTGCAGACAAAATATACCACATCTTGGGCAAGTGCTCAGAATGCCAGGCAGTGATACAAAATGAGGGCACTGATCGTTCCCCCCTTGCCCTGTTACTGATGGACTGTGGCTAGGTTACATGCGGATTCTAGGGTTTGCTATCCTCAGCTGCGGGGTCCGAATTCCTCCTTGGTGCCCTAGGACTGTCCAGCACCAAGTTACATGAACGGTGACATGACAGCTGCTGTTTTGAGGCAAAGAAAATTAAATATCGCAGGGAGCAAAATTCTCTTTAGAAAACTCCTTTTATTCCAATGAACATGTGCAGATTGCTGCTAGTGGGCATGAATGTATTGAAAGGAGACCCTGCTTATAACGTCTGAAGGATGAAAGCCACCCCTGGTGCTCAAACTGCACTGAAACACTGTTTTTCTTGCTTACAGCTCTGAACTGCTCTCTTCTCCTGTTATTGTATTTATTGTTTAACCAAGACTAGTCCATTATTTAGCAAAGCAACTTGGGAGACAGTTTTTAATAAAAGATACTATACAATAGAAAGTTTATTGTATTATAAGGCTGTATATTGCAACCTGAATGTTAGTACTGGCAAATCAATAACAAAACCCAAGTGATTATTTGTATGCTCTTACCATCAGAAAATGAATTTTGCTCTTTAAGTGTTATATACTAGTTTTCCTCCTCATCACATGGTGCTCAAAAGTAGCAGACCAGAAAGGCATTGCCATTTCTTTGGCTGGATATTAGAGAAAACTCCATGTATCTACATACTTCTGTGAAAAGTGTATATTGAAGTGTGAATGGCCATTGCATGAGTTTGACTGATCCCTCGATGACTGATTCTCTCCATTTATGGAAAGCAGAGTTGTCTCTGTCCCTCCGTTTCTCCTGCCATAGCTCTGGCACACCTCTTAGACTTCTGTCACTCCATGCCAATCACCAGCTCTGGTTACATGAGCCCGTCACTTCAGTAAGTGTGGGAAAAATGCTGAAAGAATGGCAAAGCTCCTGAAAATGATGTGTACAAAAAAAATCACACTTTTGATTTCAGCTGTTTTAAATCTGTCCTCTGCCAGCAAAAATAAAACGACCTTTCTATGACTGCTTACAATTATTATTGATTCTTCAACCAAAATTTTTGCAACACTGTAAACATTTGAAACATAAATACATTTATTATCCATGATTTTCAAAATAAATGTGCATCTTAGGGCATTGGGAAGAGTGAAGAGGCCTTTCTCATACTGCTGAAAAGAAAAAATAAAGGACCATTTTTGGCACTTTTACCACAACAAAGGATTTTATTTTCCTTACAAGCCTATAGGCATTGTGTGACCACTAAGTATCTGTTTATTACTTTTATTTCCCCTATTTTTGCTGCAGCCAGGTGGATACTGCCACCCCCACTTTCGCTGCCTCAGCTTACTGCTCTGTTATCATGGAGTGTCGCTGAGCCCCAGGCTAGCTCCTGGGACAGATGGCTGCACTGGGTTGATACAGACAACGTGGCTCCCCAGGGACCTCCTCAGATTCCTCAGCTCTGCTACTCGGCTTCTGGTGTCTGGACTTTAAGTATTTGCATTTAAAATGCACTGTCTTCCAATCCCTACAGAAATGGGACAAGCAGATACACAGTTTGGTCTTGAGCTGGAGTCTGAAATACTTTTAGGAGTCTAGGCAGGATGAAGGGAGAGTTTATCAGGGAAAAGATTAAGTTTAAATCCAGCATTTCCATGTTGATAGCAGCATTATTATTGCCATCAAGTGCATGCACTGCATATCTCACTAGTAAGTAGCTCTAGCACATCATACAGCTTCAAGGTCTGTTCAAAAGATTTTTTGTTGTGCTCTTGTTAGCTTTGGATTGACCTTGCTTTCTTTTCCTTAAGTTTTTTTGTTTGTTTTTTGTTTGTTTGTTTAAGGGATAGGCTTAGAATAAAGACAAAGCTCAGTCTACTCAGGCCATCTCATGCCACGGTGCACAAATACTCAGCTGAAAATTAAGGTGTGTTATACAGTTATATTTTAAGTATATATATAAAAAAATACACCAGCAGGTTAATATTTAATATTTACTTTGTCTTATTTAGGTGTGGCCATTGCAAGGGGAAGAGCATTGGTGTTCTTGTTGGCTGAAACGTCATTGTAAGCAGATACTTACGCATTCACTCATGCTTGGTCTCTGCAGTTAACCTGATCCAGTTGCCCATGGTGCTGCTTGGTGGCCAGCCAAGGCCTTGGGCTGCGGAGCTGGGCTTCTGTCCAATGTATTTGGATGATCCTGCAGAGATCATGCAAAGAATATCTGCAAAACCATTTCTTTTTTTCAGATTATACAGTCTGACAACTTCAAGGATTTGCATCATGTCCTCTTTTTTGTCCTTCAGCAGCACTGCTCTTTCTGAGACTTCTCAACAGTGTCTCTCTCCTTCATCCTTATCACAGGTGATGCTCTTTCTTAGTCCTACCAGCAGTGCCTCTGTTTAAGACCAGTTGTGTACCGTAGTGGTTTCTCTTATCACATGCTGAAGGTTGAAATGACCGGACCTCTACAAACCCATTGTTCTTTGACTGATTCCACAGATTGTGCCTGGTCAATATCATGTGCAAACGATCTTCCTACTGCTTGTTCAATATCATGCAAAAAACATCTTCCACGCACTTTGTGATCAAAGCGCATTCACCTTCACCAGCTGCATAGTGGTTCTAACAAGTACAACATGCTGGAGCATTTCTTGATTCACGAAGATTTTTAAAATATAATACCTGAGTGGTGTTTTGGTATTTCTGAACATGGCAGACTGAAACAGCACTAATTCACATAAAGCAAATGAATGAAAGTCTTCCCAGTCTGTCTTCTTCATTCTTAAGCAATCTTAGATGGTCTGGAGAAAGGGTCTGAAGGATATTGGCACAGATCTCTGCATCTTGGGTTTTTATAATCTGGCATCCTTAAGTGACATACTATATACTTTTAAACTGTTGTTATTCTTGCTTGTTTGCAGCCCTCCAGCCATTTCCTACAGGTCTTTCAGTATTAATACTCTCTCCATCTCTCACTCAGCCTCAGCACTACACACAGGAAAGGTTGTCCCAGGATTTGACTTTAGTTATCTACTTTCGGTGCCCAAATTAGGAATCAGAGTAGGCAGTCCAGGGAGAGTGTTCAGATGCTGCTTCTCTGTGCAGACAGCCTAGGTTTCCCGCTCAGGAACCTGCCTTATACTCCTTAAACTGGATTGTGTCGCAGCAGGATGGGGCTGTTCACTGTATGCTTTGAAGTTAGACAGTAGTTAAACATGCTCAACTACACATCCTTATCTACTGCATGCAAATCAGGTGAAAAGCTTTCAATCATGCAAATAATCTGTCCTATCTTGCACATTTGTTTAAATGCAAACCTGAACTTAGGATGGGGACTGTTGCAGTTTGCTTGGCAAAGTCTTGGTGATAAACTTTGGTGGCAAGAGTTACAAATATCATTGTAGTCATATAGAATCATAAATTACCACTTGAATTGAAATGATATTTGCTGAATGATTTTTCTTCAATACATGGGACTTCAGATAGTTTGAAAAATAGACTGAAATTGCTCTTGGTTGTACAACAGCATTGATCTTCATAAGATGGAAAACCTCTCATATCTCCTTTTAAAAGCCTAGTGTGTTGCCATAAAATGAATTGCTTCATATGAATGTCTTAGTTCTATGATTAATGATAAAACTGAAGATTTTTTTTTTATGATACAGGAAAACAGTTAGCTTTATCCAAAGGAAAACACCAAAAGGACAAGCGAGAAGTTCATCAAATGGGCAAGAAAATTTGAGAGGGAAGAATTTTGTGATGATCAAAGATTACAGTTTGGCAAATTCTGGCTTTTTCTCTGGTTGCTTGTCTCTATGTAATGCTTCCATTGAATGTAATTTGTATAACTGTGATAATGTCCATAGGTATAAAATAAAAAACACTGCAGAAAAGTAGGATTTGTGCTTATATAGGTGTGATGGGTTCATGATTTCATGTATGTTGGAAATGGGTTCAGGCAAAGAGTTTGACATATAAGCTTTATAACAATAGTATCTGAGCAGTCCCCTCGTGCCACAGCAGTGCCTCATCCAAGAACAAACAGAGCTCCTTACTTGTGGCTTGCTCTGCGACAGCTCCCTTACTACTTGGCTCTCTCTCAACCTAGTCATGGCTTCAGCTTTTGCCACTCCTGCTGCTCTTCTCTCACAGCTACAGTCGTGCCCCAGCAGCCTGGGCTCACCTTTTAAGACCTCAGGCCCTACCTGAAGCACGCAGAAGTGGTTACGGTGCAAATCCTAGGTGCCATTTGGGATTCTCCATTGTACCTGAGACACCTGCCTCGGTCTGGCAGATATACCATGGGACTTAGGAGAGATCTGTGCTCTTCCAAAGAAGCAGATGCTGGCCAGGTGTGTACTCTGGGGCATCGGAAATAGCGCTGGCTACCAGTGTTCAGGCAACTAAATTACACTCTCAGACCGCTTCTATAATCAAGGGGGAGCAACAATCATTTTTAGAGGATGGTTCAAGATACTAGGTAAGTTGAATCATGCTGCTATTTCTTTTTCTGTCGACTGCAGAAGACTCTTCAGATGATAATGCTCCTAACGCTAAGCATCTCAGTTTGATTAGGTCTGGGTTTGTATATCTAGCTGTTCCAGATGACACTGTAACTGTGCAGAAAAGCATATGCTGATTCTAATTAGTTTCTGATTAGACCTAGGCAAAGTGTTTTTCTCTGAATGATGTATTTACAAAAAAAACCCTACAGTTTCAAGGTGGCTGAAAAGAATTAATGATATTTGTTTCAGTTTTGCCAAAAGACTGACTTACATAAAAATGAACAGCAAGCTGTAAGGAAAAGTCAGAGGAGTTTACTTGGATCTTCTTCAAAATGGTTGTTCCCACATTTGTCTGCTTGGTGAGGTTTTCACACCGACAGGAGCAAAAGGGGACAGACGCCACATTGCCAGGAGAGGCGACATGCGTTACTTCTGTTTCCTCATACCCCCGCGGCTTGCCTGCTGATAGTCGTTCAAAGCTGTATTCGCTTTATTCTTCAAATCCCGATTAGAAGCCTGTTAGTCCTTGATGATGGTGGGTTGACTGGTAGACCGAAGCTGTGGTACATGACACCACTTAACACTGCTTCTCTCTGCTGCTGGTTTGTTTTTATTCACTCGCTGGCTCGGAGCAGATGTCTGAACATCTGCTCTCTGGACCTGCTCTCTGGACGCAGGTCTGGCCTCCCCACACTGGGGCTGCACCTCTGCCTCGCTGTCCTGGTTTAAGGTAAAACAGGACAAATTTTATTCAGTAACTTTGCTTCTTAGCTAGGCCTCTTCTAACTACTGAAATTAACAGCGCCTAAACCATGACACTCGCTCAGGATACTGCAGACAAGGGTTCACCTTCTTCCCCCTGCTGCCATCTTGTCCTTCCCAGAGATGTGGGGTGAACATGAGGGTCCACTGAAAACGTTGTCTCAGCCTCTTCTGTTGACGTCGCTACCTGTGTACATTTAAACCAAGAAAGACCTGTTTTAGAGAGAGGATTGGGGCTTAAGCTTCCCTCTTACTGAGCCATTCTCGTTCTGCTTTGAGTACTTTGGAGTATTACACAAAGCAGAGAGGCCTCAATGGGAGGGATTACAACACCATCAAGAACAGCTCATGGCTTGCTCTTTAGGAAGCTCTGCTGGGGCAGGGCGATCCCTTACGTGAGACCTGCATATCCCTAATGTGGGTGCTAAAACCAAGATGTGCTGCCTCCTTCAGCAGGCTTGCGAGTCTAGGCATTTGTTTTCATTCCTTTTCCCCTCATTTTTTTTTTTTTCCTCCAGAGAGCAAATGTCAGGATGACAGCACGTTTTTCAGGGGTATTGTTTCGCTGGCTTGTTTTGACAAGGATTGGCGCATAGCACGGCTCCATCCCCAGGAACGCATCTGTGTGTGAAATAATGAGCAGCAGTCATTGCAGAGCTTTCAAACTCTGCACACAAAAGGCAAGGGTAACCTGAGATATCTCAACCTAAGCAGCCAGGACTGCCGGGGCTTTGAGAAGCACCTAATTCTCTCCATTAGCTACACAGGGAATAAACAACAAGTCCAGCGGGGAAGGACTGCTTCCCTCGGTGCTGATCCCATCTGGCGGCATGACGAATCAGTAAGGAGGGAGGGCCAAATACTACCACCGCCCTCGCTATATGCATTGGCAAAAGCTAGAAAAAGGAGATGCAGTGACATTAAAATACAGTAATAAAGTATTAGTAAGAGACCTTGGGTATTCAATGCACTTGGGAACTTGACTAAATTGCTTTTTAAAGGGTTTCTGTGTATCAACAGGGATTGCTGTAGAGGGGATGTTTAATTTATTTACTTGCTGTATTAAATTAGATAATTTACACAAATTATCAGCCATAAATTGGCCATGGAGGAAATCAACCTGATCTCTATGAATTAGTTTATCTGTGACTGGTTTTAAGCTACCTGATAGGATTTTAATGCATAATTAATTAATTAAACAGGACAAATGTTGTCACTCTGAATGAGGTTCTAGCTTACTTGTCTTATGAATCACAGCTGTAGGTGTTCATCTCATTGGCCATGCATTACTCCATGATATACTCCTCATTTGAAAGACTGCTCGGTCTCTCAAAAAATCTATAAAATATTCTATTTGATACCCATTGACCCAGTTCCTTATTTCTATACTGCTGAACTCATTTCCTCTAAGGTAATTGAGTCAATCAGTTTCTCATTATTTAGCTGATCCAGCTTTGGCATTTTAATTTTAGATATTCAATAATTTCTAGTCTATCGGCTTCTAGCTTTGATGTACACATCTGTTTATTACTGTATATTAACAATTTCCTTATTATTAATTTTGATGAAGTTGATATTTTATCACTACAAGACACCTAACCATTACTTCTGAAATTGTCCTGTGTTTTGAATTATTTTTATAATGGATTTATTATTAATACATAGAAATAACTTGAAATGTAAAATAGACATACAGACATTTATATACAATACGACAGACACTAAAACTCAGTTTGGTGGAAAGTTGAAATAACTATTTGGTGATTATCATAGCTAAAGAGTAGTCAGATATTTAAATATGTATATTACAATGACATTTACAAAATTATTGTTAGCTATTAACCTATGTATTCAGCAACTAGAAGAGGGACAGGTATTTAACAGTAAGGAGAGAAAATAATGATATACAATATTTACTACATAATTCTAGACATAAATTGATAAACATGTGTAAGAAGTTGGTATGAAAGAGAAAAGGGAGTGTGAAAAGAAAAACATTCCTACCACATAGTGTCCTAATTTTTCAAAATACTTTCCTTTTGTCAAGGAAGTTGTTCTGCTTCTTTTTTTTCCTCTTCATTTAATGGTAGAAACTTTCAGTATGGAATCCCAGAAAATCCCTTTGCGGATCTGTATAAAAAAAGTCCTTTACTTGCAGCAGGTCTAGAATGCCACCTTTCGAGTTCCCTGACTTTTGACACTTTAACCCCCTTGTCTTCAAGGACGTGGCTGGGATAAATGAGCACTGAAAAGATAACTTTCAAGGCAACCTTGAGCTAGTGCCAACTTGCTAACTTGGGCCCAGAAGCCATCCTTTAGCTGGAGCTGTACGGAGTTACTGCGCTCTGCCTGGAAGCTGTTCCATGGTGACTTATGATATAAACACATTTTTATTTTAGCACTTTGATCATGTTGTTGTCCGTAAGACACAATTATCTGTAACTTTGGTGTTATTGGCCAACTTGAATGTGTGGTGCTGTTATATCCAGGTTGCACAATGATTGAGAGGCACATGAAAACTAATGCTCTTTTGTCCCTGGGAAGGAAACCCCTTCCTGTGCTCTAGCAAGCAGCATCCTCATGACTGCAATGTTCTGGGGACTGAGCCTTGCCTGGGCCTGACCTAATACCAAGGTGTTTCAGTAGATGTCGCCCGCTCAGGTTCTGCCTACATGGCTGTCCTTTACTGCTGAGCCACAAGCATTTATTGACTTTATCTGACAACCTGATACTCATGCTTTACCCTTCTGAGTGCTAACATGCTGCTCGTGAATTTAATGCAGGGAGTGAGTCTGTTGCTGGAACCACTAACATGTTGAAAAATACTGCTGCAGCATAAAAAACTAGAAAATCAAGGAGGTAGTGACAAATGCCAGACACAAGTCAAACCAGGTTCTGGGGAAGGTCAGTCAAGAGGGGAAGAAACCTTGGGCCAATGAACTCGCATAAATTAACTTTTGGCACTCCATTCCCTCTTGGGACTTTAGACACTGTAACGTTGGCAAAATGCAGACAGAAGCTTCAGTTCATAGTCTCTTCCTTTAAAAAAAAAAAAAAAAAGGAAAAAAGAAAAAGTTGAACAAAGAAAAAGGCCACCCGAAGTGTGCAAAAGGGAAGAGATAATGACTGCTGAGGAATTCTTTCCTCTGTCTCTGTTCTCTTATCTGTGTTGGAAATTTTATCCCAGCAAGTCATACTTCCTTGTCACAGGCTTTACTTTGATGCCAGCTTCCCCGAGGACAAGCTCTATGGACAATCACTTGATGGAGTACCTTCTGCAAAAAAAGGACACCATTCCCAGACAAAATCTTCTCCACTGTTCTTCAGACTTAGTGACTTTGTCTGATCACAGAATCACAGAATGGTCAGGGTTGGAAGGGACCTCTGGTAAACATTTAGTCTAACCCCCCTGCCCGAGCAGGGTCACCTACAGCAAGTTGCACAGGACAGCGTCCAGGTGGGTTTTCAGTGTCTCCAGAGTTGGAGACTCCACAACCTCTCTGGGCAGCCTGTTCCAGTGCTCTACCACACTCAAAGTAAAGAAATTCCTCCTCATGTTAAGATGGAACTTCCTATATTCAAGTTTGTGCCTGTTACCTCTTGTCCTATCCCTGGGCACCACTGAAAAAAGACTGTTCCCATCTACCTGGCACCCTCCCTTTAAGCATCTGTAAGCGTTAATAAGATCCCCCCTCAGTCTTCTTTCCTCTAGACTAAAGAGACCCAAGTCCTTAAGCCTTTCATTATAAGAAAGATGTTCCAATCCCCTAAACATCTTTGTAGCCCTTTGCTGGACCCTCTCCAGCAGTTCCCTGTCCTTCTTGAACTGGGGAGCCCAGAACTGGACACAGTACTCCAGATGTGGCCTCACCAGGGCAGAGTAGAGGGGGAGGATGACCTCCCTCGACCTGCTGGCCGCAGTCTTCTTGAAGCACCCGAGGATGCCATTTGCCTTCTTGGCCGCCAGGGCACGTTGCTGGCTCATGGTCATCCTGTTGTCCACCAGGACTCCCAGGTCCCTTTCCACAGAGCTGCTCTCCAGCAGGTCAGCCCCCAACTTGTACTGATGCATGGGGTTATTCCTCCCCAGGTGCAGTACCCTACACTTGCCCTTGTTGAATTTCATTAGGTTCTTCTCCACCCAACTCTCCAGCATGTTTAGGTCACGCTGTATGGTGGCACAGCCTTCCAGCGTGTCAGCCACCCCTCCCAGTTTTGTGTCATCAGCAAACTTGCTGATGGTACACTCTATTCCTTCATCCATGTCTTTGATGAATATATTGAACAGGACTGGACCCAGTACTGATCCCTGAGAAACAGATCATCAGACCCTTCGCAGAGTCCTCTTGGTGCAATTTCTGCCCTTGCAAAAAGCCATTTATCTTCCAGCTCTCTGATACAACATAATGCAGTTGTTGCCTCCCCTGCTTTTCTGCAGTTCTTGGCTACTGGGTTGGAGGTGAATAATGGGCTTCAGGACCACAATCCAGCTCTCAAAGCTTGGAAGCTCTGAGGTGTTGGCACTGATTCTAGAAACTGAAAAGTCTCTTATTCATATGCATTCTTGTTTTGTTGGTGAGCATAAAATGCACCGATTAGCAGGCACTTCCAGAGTGCTCTTCTCCCACCTGTTAAGGAAAAGGCAAATTAAAAGTTAAATTGGACTTCGTGTATTGTGTATTAATAGATCAATTTTCACCTAGTGCCAGTGAACAGAGGCAGCACTCAGTCTGTTTGCTAATGTGTTTCTAATGTGAGACAGCCTTTGAAATGCGACAAAAGTGATCTAAAAGACCTTTAGAGAAAATTTCAGGTGGGATAAAAATGCTGATGAAGTGTGTATAAATATTTACACGTTTGTTAAGATGATGAACTCAGCACTAATTTTAGGACTGTGGTAACACCAAAGAGGGCAGGATAGTTTTATGGTTATTCTGAACTTTTACCTTGACTGAACATATGGTAAACATCACTGAGCTCCAGGTCCTCCACTGTCCTTGGAGAGCAGTATATGTAAACATGAGATTTGTGATCCTGCAAACCACTCTGCACTGACACACTGTGCCTCTGGCAAATTGTCACCAATGACCCATGATGAAATGTCTTCCCAAATTGCCATTGTCTCTGTGCTTTGCATAGCTTCAAGAATACTGCCTGCGAGAGGGCAAGAATGACAAATCAACATGCAGAGTAACTTAAATTCAGCATCATGTATATGTATGTGTAGCATGGAGACATCTATGGCTGGGTTCCTCAGGTCAACTTCCTTTATAGGCAACAGGGAGGAACAAGCCTCTCCCATCCTAAATAAGATGTCAAATATAGATCAGAAAAAACATATCTGAAAATACATCTGCTACTTATGCACTTGGGATGAGTAGCTTAGATATAGATTGGAGACACTGGGAAAATCAGGTGAGGATGAATCCCACCATGTCCACCTTCTCGTTTTTCACAGTATGTACATTTTGGCAGTACTTACTGCTCTAGGTGCTTTTTATCAGTCCCAAAACTTACTTGCTTCTGGCTCTGTCTTTTCTGCTGAGGTAAGCATACATGTAGCTTTTCTGCTTTGAGTCTACTTGAAGTATATAAATGTTGCACCATTCCAGTGTTGTCCCTTACTGCATTAAAATTCTCCTTTTTCCTTGAGGAGAAAACTGAACATACAATATAGCATTTCATTTCATTACACTTCTAGATGTGTGTATCAGCAAAAGCTTGTTTTATAGAGCATACTTTATGCAGAGTTGAGGGTCATGAAATATGAGATGGTTTAGCATTTCAGTGGAAACCATATACCACATTTGCTATGTCATTATGCCGCTGAAGGAGAATAAGAGAAATTAGTTCAGGCACTCACTGTTTATCAGGTACACAAATGCTGTACTGTTTACTGCTTTTCTAAGCTAGATATTTGTTTCTACATCTTTAGAGGAAAAAAAGGACGGAATCTTACTGAAACTTCTTATTTTCTCAAGTCAGGTGAAATGTGGGTTTGTGGCAAGCTACAAAAATATAATTAGAGGAGGCAATACACAACCCTACTAGGAAGTTTAGATCCTTCTGCTACAAAGACAGGTGATTTTGTTACAACAGACAAATCTCATTGTAACGAAAGCAGAGTCGTCTCAGAGCAATTCAGGTGCATTTCTGTTGCAATGATAGCAAGATCACATGGCCCCGTCAATTTTTGTCGCATAAAACGTATCAGTGCATTTTTACCCAACAGGAAATAATTTTGTTTCATGCTGTTTATCATCAGTGTCATGCAATCTATCAGTCTTAGTGTCTCATATTTTCCAGCGCCAATTATGTGAGGACTCCAAAGCTCAAGTCTCCAGTGTTTCCTGGAAGCAAGAAGCTTGGGGGAAAATGAAGAGATCCATCATAAGCCTGCACAGCTCACTCTGGTTCCTGCATTACACTGCACTTAAACAGGGGCCTTGAACTCCTGGCAGCATTATGAAGCAATGTTCATCAGTTCTTTGCTCTTGGGCAGCACTTGTTCCGCTAACTTGAATCACCTCAGAGTTAAGTGCCCAGACTCCCTTTCCAGTTAATGAAGAGAAATCGCCACTCTCACAGTGTGATTCATCTCTGCTGATTTAGACATCTCGGTTGGGGCTTGCACTCCACCCACCTGTTTCTATGGGATCTATGGCTAAATAAAAGACATCAATGTACTCGTATGTATGGCTGGCTCCTCTGCAGCCTTTGGTGTAGAGTAAACGTTCACCAAAAAAAAAAAAAAGAAAGAAATGCAGATTTTTTTTTTTTTTACTGGAGTGAGAGAAAAAGTGAGAAACAAGAGGCATGAGAATCAGTGTGTGTGTGAGAGAGAGAGAGAAGATGGCTAAAGTGTAGAAAAAGGGAATATTACTGAACATATCAGAGAGCAATCTCACTCTGAATCTGCTTCCATTTACTTTATTGGTAACACTTCTGCCTACTTCATGGAATACAATAAAGCCAAAACTAAAGAGAGCATTGCAAATTAATATATATACATTAGGGAATTAATGATCACTGTGATAGTAGTGTTTAGAAGACTGAAAAATCAGGCCAGCTTTAAACATTAAAATTTAACTTTACTAAATCAATTAATTAACATCATACTTCTTGATAATGGCTAATTCTTACACAATATTAACCATCACCATTTTGTATACAAACAGTAAGTCTTTAACACTTATTCTGAATTAGCTGTGTGTACATAATATCAAGGAGCTGATGCTGTGTAGTTAGCATGGATGGCTACCATCACTGATGATCCCTTGTCACCAAGGCTGAAGTGATCAGGCTTGAGAGCTCGCCCATAAGACATCAGGGCAGAAATGGGCTTGTCTTCTACAATTTACCTTGCCTATGCATCATGTATTTCTGCTATTGCCCTCCCTCCTCTCCCCAAAAAGGTGTTTTCTCAGCTCCTGATACTGTTTGTCTTGGTTTTGATTTTGCCAGTCATCCTTCTTGTGTATTTGGGAAGATGTCCTGCCTACTTGCTGTCCTTTGTGCTTACCTTGTCCTTTGCCTGGCAGCTTTTTGTCACATATTAACCCTAAATACAATGACACCCATCTTTCTTTGTCCCTACAGTGATCTTCTTGCTTGCATACTTGAGGTAAAATGGTTGCACATTCTGTCTGTCTATGCCATCACCACGTTACAAAACCACTGCTGTTGCCAGTTATACTATTTTAGTGCTTATATTCATGATCAAGGCAAGTCAATATTCACTATACACAGATTGCTATGTTTATAATTTTGGGGGGGGTGTCACAGAACTCTGTAGTGGCTACCAGCGAGTGTCTGATAGGCACCATTTGCAGTTAGGTGTTCTTACTGTTATGACAAAGAACTACAGGGATGAAAGGGGAGTCAGAGCTCAAGCACAGAGATGTGTCTGTCTTATCACCTAAAATTACTGTCTGAGCAGCTGTGTTCAGAGTAAAAGTGAGGAACGTCACAGGCGGGATGTTCACATGTTTAGGCCCTAAACGAAGAGAGGCATTTCTACCACACACTAAAGTTGTTGCTTACCTCAGTCCAAATGAAATCTTGGAGTCCTGACTCCTCAGCAGACCAGAGATGTCTTGGACACTCTGTATGGCTTTATGTAAAATCTCAAATCTAATCCAAAGTCTGAATTTTTATTTTGAAGGAGCTTTGAAGCTTGCTTCCAGACCTAGCAACTTCTCATTTAAGGACTGTGGTTACAGAATGACAGAATAAAAGGGTTTGGAAGGGACCTCTGGAGATCATCTAATCCAACCTCCCTGACAGAGCAGGTTCACCTAGAGCAGGTTGCACAGGATTGCGTCCAGGCGGGTTTTGAGTGTCTCCAGAGTCAGAGAGTCTCTCTGGGCAGCCTGGTCAATAGGTAGGAGGATGATTTCCCTAGAAACACCAGATCATCTCATTTAAGCCTTGTGCAACAGTAACCTTCTCCTATTCTTACTAATTTGGAAGCACTGTAATATTGCAGACTCCTTGTTAATTCCTCTTAATGTATACCAATGCACCTGCAGGCAGCTGAACACCCGGCACCATGATTACCCAGGAACCCAGAGTCTGTCTCCTCTTCCCTCATTCTGCTCCAGGCTGACCCAGGTGTCAGCTGGGTCTAAACCAATCCGTACAACAAAACGTTAGTTCCAGATCTCGTGGGGATGAAAGCCAACAAATGAGGTAGGGCTGTTCTTTTCAAGCAGCTCATTTAAAGCACTTTTCTATGAGGTTAGGGCACTGGAGTGCTGTGTTCGTAACTACCTGATGTGCAGTGAGGCTAAATTAAGATTCTTATGCTTTTTAACTGCTCACCGCTGTGAATGGTACAAACTGATACAGTCCTTAGGCATTTAATTTGGATCAAACCCGAAGCCTGTAATGTACCTGAGAATGTAAACCTTGGGCAGTTCTGACCTCTAAATTCTCTAAATTCCAATGAACAGTAGCTGTAGGACTATTTTGTTTCATGAAGCAGTACTCGTTTATCAGTGATTATCTTGAACTTTATCCCTTTTTGATTTTATAGAGTTAACAGTTGATGAAATCAGAATAGTACAGTGTAGGCAGTATTGCTGGAACTCGTGTAATGATTAGCTTGACAACATACCCTTAAAGTGAACAGCAGAAATTTGCTCCAAAAAGTATTCCTTTTTTTCATGCATCCATGAGAGGAAAAAGTAATAATAAGTAAAGAATAATTTTGTGAAATGAAGCTTCAAATCAATTCTATACTTTCTATAATTTCTGAATGGGCTCTGTGAGAATCTCTCTTGAAACTCGGGGATGGTTCACGCTTTCTGACTTCAGCTACCAAAACTTTAGGTACTCAGCCTAGCTTAGGAAGTAGTCTCCCTCTCTATCTAAATATAAGCCCCCTTTAGAGAGAGAGAGGCTAATTTAGGGGGTGATTTAAAGTAGGAATATAATTTTGAGTGCTCTGAGGTTGCATACAGGAATACAGCTGTCTCATGGTATCTCGCCATGGCATTTTTCCTCAGCAGGGGACCCACTTGGCATGTACAAAAGCCGAGCCTGTGGCAGTCAGAAGCACAGGTATTACTCCCACTGACCAGGGCTCTGGAGTGAAACTGGGCAGGCTTCAGCATGGAAACACCTTTATCTCTACATTGTGCACAGGAGGAGCTTAGGAAAATCAGGCTTGGTTGGAAATGCTGAGTGAGTGCCTAAAGGCAGGTGGTGGGAAAGCCCTCTGCCACGTTCATTGTTGGTCAATGATTTTCCAGAATAAGGTAAGTGTACTATGCCTGTTTTGCAGGGATCTGATGCTTCAAGCATCCCTGTGCAAGTGTTAACAGGAGTGACAATACCTGCTGAATGAAACTGCAGCCTTTTGTAAACACTTTTCCCTCTTTTTGTAGGAAACTAGATGGCTACATCAAAAGGGCCATCGTTGTCACATGCAATATTTTGAGGGATGACGTAAACAGTTACAATTACTGTGACATAGAGGTGTAGCAGCTGAAGGTTTAATTTTTAACATAGTGACATAGGGTTCTCTTTCATACCAGTAGGAGATCAAGATTTAATCTGGCATGTTTTCTCTGCATTAATGCTGCTATTTAATTTTCTTTTTTTTTTTTTCTTTTTGAGACAGATGTGTATACTAATAGTACGTTAAATGTTAGTCTTCATCCTTTTTATATTTTATATGAAAATTAATATAATTTCACAAAAAGTATTATCAAGTTAAAAACTATGTAGTACTAGAATTTTATTCTAAGTGCTAGGATTTATTGTTTAAATGCCCGTAGGCCTCAGTATTACTTAAGGAGGTCCTACATATTCAGTTTTGGGGAAAAGCATGAAGGAAGAAGGTTTATGGGGAAGTCAGCCTTTCGCTCTGAGTCATATGCAAACATCTTCCGAAAAAAATGGCATCAGCAAATTTCAAGGCCTGGCAGAAAACACAAAAGTGAGCGAGTGCCACAACATGCTTGTAATATCTAGAGAGAACTGAAAGTTTATATGAGAATGGGAATCAAAACGAGTTAAAACACTCATATTTAGTAGGCCAGGAGAGTGCTAATTCTCACACACGCAGTGCCAGCCTACTTAGTTGGGGTGTGGGAATGGGGCAAATGATGCCTTTGCTTCTTTCAAAATGTCACTCCAGCAAGAAAAAGCAATTTGTTGCTTTCTTGACAATTAAGAACCATAAAGGGTGCTATGTGTAATTCAGAGGTTCACTCAGAATTGCCTGATGGGTTCTTGTGTGACTGCAGACTCTGGAGGCATCCCCTGCCCATCGTGCTGTGGGGTTGGGGTTAGCTCCTCATGCTAAAACCCCTTGGGGCTTTCCCGTATATCTTTTTGCATGTTGCTGGGCAATGTGATAGGGCCGAGGTCCAACAGAAATGCCTAGTGTGATCCAACACGTCCGAATGGGATCGAGGAAGGCGTGGAGTCCCCAGGAGCCACAGACCCCCCATTTGCCTGTCTGCCCAAACCTGGTACACAGCCTGCACCCCATCCCTGCAGGAAGGTAGCGATGGCCTTTCTTTCAGATAAAAGCTTTCACTTGGAGAATAGCAAGTGGTGGTGGTCTCCCTTTTAACTCGTTTGTTTGGTTTTTACCTTATCGCACCTTCCTCTGCCTGTCTTATTCTGGTAACATTTTTGAGACTTACAGCCAGAAATTTCAAATCTGTTATCTGAATTGCCTAAATTGATGTTTCTATTTGTTGCTGTTTGAACATTCAACTTACATTTACACGTGTAAATGTCTATTTATATGTGATCAGCATATTTTTTAAAATTACTAGTGATTTTCATGGTGACAACGTACCATCTTAGTGCCAGTAGTTGAGTGGTAAAGGATTTTGGTGACAGAAGCACAGTGCAATTAGACTTAAATTATTTTGGGAATTATTTCAATGCTTGTTTTTGCTGCTGTAAGTTTTTTTCATGGGTTCATTTTTAAACTATCCATAGGCAAAAAGAGACATGAAGGAAGAGCTAGAATAGAAAAAGACCATAAGCCCTCACAGTTCTTATTGTACCAACTATTAAAAAATATCTCCAAGCCTTCTAGGTTTCAAAAAATGGTTACTTCATTAAATAAGAAATGCAGACTAGACATGATGTTTCTTGCAGTGGACTCAGAATTTTAAAGATACCTGTTAACAGTAAAATTCCAGAGCTGTGAAAACAGGATTTGAAGAAAGAAAGACACAAGTAATATTAATTCCTAGAAATCATTTTGAAAGTCTTAAACTGGATATGAAAAATGAGATCATTGTATAAAAGCTTAAGAAAGTTACTTCAGGTGAATGACGAGCAGAAAAGCCCCCAAAATTTCCAAGCTTAACAACTTTATTGGACTGCATGGGTAAAATTAGGAGAGGATTGTGTGGAAATTGTTAAGTATGCTGTCAGAAAATATAAACATAGTTCCTATGTTCATCTGAAGAAATGGACAAAGACATTTTACTCCTGCAATATAGAAATTACTCTAATCAAGCGGAAAGTGTTAGGTTGGTTTTTTTTTTTAATAAATAAAATAACAAAAAATAGAACAACGAAAGAAATAATTTAGGAATTCTGTTTGTTCTTATTTCAAAACTGTTGCAGATTACCTGCAAAGTCTTATAGAAGTAATGTTTTCCAATGCATTGAAGACTGTATGCTTGAACACTGTACAATGCATTGTACTTGGTAGGAGAACCCTGGTAAATTTATAATAGTTAGGTAACTACTTAACGGGATTATTTTAAAATATCATTTGGACTCATTGTTTCAAGGGTACAGTATGAAAAGCTAAACTGGTTGTTAAACAATTTGGCAAAACGAACTTGACTTAAAAAATGTCCTGGAAGTTTCAAAAGAACTATATATAGCATTGCAAGAGTACTGTAGCACAATTCAGGATGATTTATTAGGATCACCAGTTCTAAGGCTTATGGGCAGAAAGATAAAAACTTCAGTACTGACACCTTGAAAGCCTTCTGAGACAGAGACAATTAGCCCTATAGAAGTTATAAAAAGAAGCGTGGGTCAGGAAAATGCTTTGATGAGAATGCTGCCCCGTCATCTTCTTCTGAAAAGAGAGAAAATGCGAGCTTTGAAAATGAGTGTGCTGGCACCTCCTAAGAAAAAAATACTGTTTCCTCTACCTTAAGGTTACACTCTGTGGCCTTGCCAACTATAATAGAGGGAAGGGGACACAGTTGTAGAAGGAAGTGGAAACAGCTGAACACAACCAGCAATGACATTGTCTCTCTTTTTCTTGTGGTCAGAGAGAATGTTTTGGCAAAGGAAAGAAACTGTCCCTCTGGCTGCTGGCAATACGAGATACAGGAAGCGCCAGCACAGCTTTGTGTGGGAAATGTAAAGTCAACTGCAGGGGGAATTTGGTAGAAAACCAAAAAGTGGGGATGTAAAAAAGCCACAGCGTTTCAGTGATAGTAAGTGATGTTAAATTTCTTAACAACCGATGGAATGAACATTCTTACTGAAAACAAGAGCTGTTGGTGTTCTTTTTCTGGATATGATACATTTATTCCAGGTTTTTAAAAATGTTGTGTTCATTTTTACATCTACTCCACCTTGGTTGCCGACCCATTTGAAAAAAAAAAAACCAACAAAAACCCCAACCCCACAAAAGGCAATAAGGCAATAGCTATCATAGCCAGAGGAGGATGTTGTCTTCCGTATATGACTTACCTTGGAATTAAATCCAAGAAAAAAAAAAAAAAGAGGCTTTGCCTTGTGAAATTATTGTAAGACTGATTGTAGGAAATGACTATAGGTCCCCGTCTATAGTGGGAGACTCGTAACATTCATGCTCTGTAGACTATTAAAAATGTGGTAGAAATGATACTGTGTACCTGTGAATGATGGTTTTATAATCTCAGGGCAAAAGTTTATGTTTCTAAGTATAAGTGGTCTGATTTTCAGATATGTTTAACATGTGCATCATGCACCAAAATCAGTAGTAAGTGCCTAACTTCTGCTCAGAGACACCAATGGAAGCCGCGGGTGATCAGTATCAACTAAAAAACAGGTCACTTCCTCAAAGAGGCTTAAATATTGATACGAGCCCTTGATTTCAGATATCCGGGTTTCAAAATTTTGAGTTTAATACAGATTTATAAAGCAAATCAGCCACTGAAGAATTTATCTCTATGCTCCTCACTGCTTTTCGTTGCTGCTGCTAAGGGAAAGCAGTGCCAGCACTCTCTCTAAGCAGATAAGATTATGATGAGCTGCAGTAGTTTAGTAAATTCTTTCTCACTCATTTTATAACATGCAATAAAATATGTCTAGCAATACTTTACTGTTTTGTTCTCGGGAATATCCTTACACAATTCATGAGATAGTTTTATTAGGATTGTTACAGGTCAAGGATAGTCATTGAAATTGGCAGCAGGCAATGGACCAAATTCTTCTGTTAATTGCACATATGCAAGCTCGCTAGATGCAGTGATGTTGTAAGGATGCAGTTAAGATGAAAATGTGTCCCTTTATATTTCTGAAAAATGCTTTTTAGGGAGATTAAGAACTTGTATATAATCAGTTGCAGGTAATTTTGAAAAAGCTCAGAGTTCTTCGTGTTTCTGCTCAGAGGCCTTCGGGCATAGACCTACTCTACCTTACCATATTATTTTTCACGTATTGTTTAGGCTAAACTATAGATCATGGTCCCTGCAAACAAAGAAAAAGTTGATGTATATCAATGTATGTATACAAAGTAAAAAGTAACTTTTTATTTAAACAGCTTCAGTTTTGAGTAGCTATTTTGAATCTGATAGAGGTCCAGCTTCTTGAAAGATATTCCTTAAGATGCTGCCAGCCCTACACTTAAACAGACATTTAAGACTCCCTATTGATATGTAAGCTCTCCACCTCCCATCCCCCAGGCTTTGCACCAATAACACTGCAACCATAGCAATTGCCCACAGTCGTAGCTGAACTTGGTATCTGACTCAACCCAAAGGAAAATGAGACCGGTACTTCTGACAGGTGAGGAATGGAGAGACAAAATTCCCTTGCAAGTGTCTGTACAGGGCAACGAGCATCTGCTGTGAGTTCTGCATTGAGTCCTGACACTTGCCATGCTGTTGAGTTACCCTCCTAGAAAATACCTTGAGTGTCAATATATGGCTGTTTTAGAGACTGGCAATTCAGGGAGGCTGAGAAAATAGAGGTTCACAGAGCATGCAGGGAGAGCAAAGCATGACTACAGGTCACCAGAAGAAATACAGGACAAAGTAAGTGCTAGCTGTTGAGGTCCCCGTTTCTGCTTTATCCAACACAGAACCAAACATGTAAGAGTTTAGTAGATTTGGTGTATGTTAATTCCATTGTGCACAAAAAAATATAATTATAAAGAATCTGCAGTGGATGACATGCATTGAAATATTAATATAAAATAGAATAAAGTAGTAACTTGAAATAAAATATTTACACTGTGGCAATGTCTCCTATTAAAACTTCCTTGTCCTGACAGCATTGTCAGCTATCTCTTGCATGGTTTCCATGGCTCAGCCTCATAGTAGAGGGTAAATCAAAGCCATGGAGTCTATATATATTTCAAATACCACTAGTTTAATTGCATAAGACCTTCAGTCACTCAGGTAATCACAAGTGGGGCAGCCCCTTCTGTTGGAGATCTGACACCAGTATGGCAGCAGAAGGCTGCCTACCAAAAACTGACTCACTGCAGACAAGTAAGACGGAGTGTGAAATTTCCTAGATCTCACCCAGGTGTCACAACAGAAGCATAGCATCCTGCATAACCCCAGAGATGCTAAATTGTGATACACATTAATTGTGAACTTTTTTCTCGAAAGTTAAGAAAAAAGAATCAAGGCTCAGGGAGAGTTTCCCTATGTTATGTGCTGAAATCCCTCAGATGTCTTGTATAGGCAGTGGGAGCATAAGAGACCCCAAAAAGCATTTCAGATTCTGAAAAAAAGATTTCTGCCTGGAATCATGCCTCAGGTTGTCTCTCCATGCCTTTCCATTGACAAATTAAATAAAGTAGCCTCAACTCGGTACCTGCAGGAGACTAATTCATGTGACTTCCTCTCTAGCAGCTTAGGCGTTCAAGCTGAGATAGCAATCTTCTTTCTCTCTCTAATCAATGAGTCCACTGGACTTGCTCCAGTATGTCCTTCTCTTTCTTGTAATGGAGAGTCACCAGACTGGATAAAGTGCTCCAAGGGGTTTCACAAATACCAAAAACTCCTTCCCTGGATCTGTTGTCACTTTCATGACCAGGATACCGATAGCTTTTGCTGCAGCTGCTGTTGCCTGTTCCACTTGTTGTTCACCAGGCCCCTGAGGTCCTTTTCTGGAGGGTTACTTCCTAAGTGTGTGCCCCCTAACCTGTACTGTCTCATGATGTTGTTCCCACCTGAGATGCAGGACATTGCATTTGATTTTCATAAAATCATAGAATGTTTTGAGTTGGAAGGGACCCATAAGGAACATTGAGTCCAGTTTCCTGCTCTTCACAGGACTACCTAAAACTAAACCATATGACTCAGAGTATCACCCAGATGCTTCTTGAACTCTGACAGTCTTGGTGCCGTGACCACTTCCCTGGGGAGCCTGTTCAGTGACCGACCACCCTCTCCATGAAGAACCTTTTCCTATTGTCCAACCTGAACTTCCCGACTTCCCCATTTCCTTCGTTTCCTCATGTCCTATCACTGGTCACTAGGGCAAGGAGATCAGCACCCCCTCTCTGCTGACCACCTTGAGGATGTTGTAGCCTGTGATGAGGTTGTCCCTCAGTCTTCTTGTCTCCAAGAACAACCCAAATGACCTCAGCTGCTCCTTTTAAGTCTCACCTTTGAGGCCTTTCACCATCTTGGTTGCCCTCTTCTGGACACACTCTAATAGTTTGATGTCCTTCTTGTATTGAGAAGCCCAAAACTGCACACAGTACTCAAGGTGGACCTGCACCAGTGCAGTGTAGAGTGAGACAATCATGTCCCTCGACTCGCTAGTGATGCTCTGCTTGATGCACCCCAGGACATGGTTGCCCTTTTGGCTGCCAGGGCACACTGTTGACTCATAGTCAACTTGACATTAACCCAAACCCCCAGATCTTTTTCCACGGGGTTACTCTCCAGCCTCTCGTCTCCCAGTTTGTATGTATAACCAGGATCACCCATCCCAGGTAGAAAATCTGGCACTTGCTCTTGTTAAATTTCATATGGCTGGGGATTGCTCAGCTCTCTAGTCCACCCAGATCTCTCTGTAAGGCCTCTCTAATTAGGAGTCCACAGCTGCTCCTAATTTAGTTTCATTGGCAAACATACTTAATGTACATTTGACCTCTATGTCCAGATCATTTATAAAAACATTAGCAGTTTTGCTGAACTTCACAAGGTTCCTGTCAGCCTATTTCTCCAGCTTGTCCAGGTCCCTCTGAATAGCAATATTTTGACTTTTTCTCCACATTTGGTGCCATCTGCAAACTTGAAGAGAGTATACTGCTATCCACATTGTTAATGAGGAGACTAAAATATTGGTCCCGGTATTCATCCCTGAGGGATATCACTATTAACTGGCTGCCAGCTGGACTTTGCACCACTGAACACAACTATTTGAGCCCAACAGTCCAGCCAATTTCCCACCCACATTATTGTTCACTTATCCAGCCCATACCTTACCAGTTTGGTGATACAGAGACTATGAAGACTGTGTCAAAGGCCTTGCTAAAGTCAAGATATGCAGCATCACCTGCCCTTGCCCTTATCCACAGCACCAGTCACCTCATCACAGAAAACAGTCAGGTTGATCAGGCACAACTTGCCCTTGGTAAATTCATGTTGGCTGTTTGCAGTCACCTTATACTTCATATGAATAGAAAAGGTTTCTAAGAGGATTTGGTCCGTCATCTTCCCAGGACCTGAGGTGAGGCTGACTGGCCTGTAGTTCCTGCATCCTTACCAGTGAAAACTGAAGCAAAAAAAAGGATTGAGGATCTCAGGCTTTTCCCTGTTACCTGTCACAGTCTCCTTAGCCTTACTTTGTTGCCGCTGTTCTTATAGAAACCTTTCTTGTTGCATATTCCCCCTCCCCCCCCGCCCGAAGATCTTCTATCCAGATTTTCTACATAATGACCAGACATTGAATCTCTTTTGCCCCATGCGCTATTCACAGAGGAGAAACACCAAGGCAAAACACAACCATATAGCCAGTTTGCTACAGGATATAGCAAATCTCACTAAGGATGTCTAGGATTCTCTCAGCACAGAGAGCTCTTTAGGTGGTGAACAATTATCTCAGCAGGATCTCTTCAGCCTGCCTGCCTTAATTCTGGCTTTAACATCAAAGGCACAAACTGGGAGCAATGACCACCAGTACAATGAACTAACTGGTGCAATTTAAAACAAAACAGGAGTGGGAGTTCACGCCAGCTGTGGTAGAATTCTATAAAGGTGGTTATTGTTATGCTAGCAGCTATGCTGAAAACATCCATGTGCTTCATAAAATCCTGTAATATAAACAAGATGAAACTCCTGCAAATAAAATTTTTAACTTCTCTATCAGATGCAAGTATTCTTTCTGCAAAGTTGCCTTTCATATAGTAACCTTTTGGTCAGAGTTTATTGGGTAATAAATTCCAAGCATTATATTTACAGAGTTATATAGACAGCCAGCATTATGCTTTGCAGTTTCCGTAGTTACATCTGCATCAGCCTTGTAGGGTGATGCAGGCTCTATGCCGTGTGGTGTGCAATGACTCATGTCCCTATGCCTCAAGGCTGGCCCTACCCAGGGTTTGCTTCTTGCATTCACTGCTGCTTGAGCGTAGCCCTGGGTATCTGATGGGCTCTATGTGGTCTTATGACGTCAATGTCACCATCTTTATATGAGTTTTCAGTTCAATGTATCTGAAATAATGCAAGTGGTTGTGTTGTGGCCCACTAGGGCAGTGATTTTATAGCATGCAATGGAATATCTATGTTTCACAAGCACATGGGAAGTCACAGGTGACAATAGTTCTATGAGCTGCAAGGCAGTGGACAATCAGGTATGAAAGTAGTGTGGAAGTGTAGTTCCTTAATGTTAAATACATTTTTTCTTTTGAAATTAGACTTTGCTTTAATTAGCAATAGTTACAGGATCCTTCTATTTTTCACCTGGCTAGAGCTCTATTTCATTTTATATGTAGTTTTATGGAATCCTTTTACAGCTCTTACTAGTGACGATGGTTTTCAAATGCCACCATCTGCTTAATGTTTAACATGCTTTCTGATGTCCTTAACCTTAGAGGTTATCAGATTAGATACTCATTCCCTACAAGGGGGAAAAAGAAAAGGAAAATTTTCCTGGCTGATGTTAAGAGTGTTAAGGCATGATCTGTCATTACTTAGGAAATTGCAAAGGTACTATTAGCTATTACTTTTACATTATTACTAGAGTATGAATCTTTGCAAATAGTATTTCTTTCAGAAATTGAAACAATGTTCTGTAAAAGTACTGCCTTATCCACTGCACAGCTTGAAAACACAGAGGTCTTCAGGTTTTGCTGAAGACAGCAAACTTTTCTCTCTGTACAATGCTTTGGGAAAAGTGGCTGTACAAAAACATGTAGATGCTAATACCTTGTTGACTTGGTCCTGGATAACTAAAAGGGCTGCAAAGCTGCATGAAAGCAGCAGCTGCTTTCCATCTGGAAGCTGTATAAGGCCTATTTTTTAAGTATATACAAGTATCTCTGATTGTGGAACTAGTGCCCCTAAAGATCTGCTTACTGTTTTTCCTTTAACTCCTTTGTGACTATTTTATTATAATATACTTTTAAATGAAGTATTTCTACAGTTATAAGAAACCCACCAGTGCTGACATGGTGCCTTTCTGTTAGGAGGGCAGAATGGTGTATTGCAAACATTAATTCCAGATCTGTGGGAATCTCCCATGAGGACCTTGCCAAGCAATGGGAACAGATAATTTAGGTTCTGTTTTATTTTTAATTTCTTAGCAGAAAGCTGAAATCATCCAAGTGCGTTGTTGACAGAAAGGGATTTCCAGAAGATGCTTGCCTTTGATCTCCTGCCATATTGTGCTATGGAAGTTATCAAGTGTTCTCAGAGCTGCTGGAGCAAAATTTGCCCTCTGAATGCTCTTATCCATCAGAGCCGTGTCCCATATCTATAACAGCTGTCACAGTTTTCTCACAGAGTTATCTCCATCTGAAGGAGAGCAGGTGTTATTTCTAGCACTCCTTTGCGGCCTGGCATCAGCAGTCTCTCACTGTCACCGCAGGACCATGGCAGTGCTCCAAGCTGAGCGTTTCCCACAAACACCGGATGGCGGGGATCTAGGGATTAACAAGAGGGCCCACACCTAATTTTCTGATATAAGACTGTAGCACTCGGGTGCTTTGTTTCACCTACCTATATTCTTTTGCCTCCAGGCTTATTAGAGGAATATTAGAGTTCAAATGACCATTGCCCCAAGGACAGTAGGTCTTATTTTCACTTGCTTTGGGCACTCACTGTGGTATAAGGAAAATCATGTCCTTAGCTAAGTGAAAAAAATGCTTCCTTTTCAACACCTCTTTCAAATGCAGGAAACAGATGGCTCTCTCCATGTTTCATGACTGTTACCACTTGATGTGAAGTATCTTCAGTGTTTGAACTTGACACATGCAAGGGCACTGCTCTCTGCTTTAACACGTCTTCCATATCTTGAAGATATTTTGGGATGCTATGAGACACCAGCTCTGGACAGTTCCTCAGGTTACAGTAGCCCTATTCTGTAATCGCTGTAAGAGAAAAGAAATGCCCAATCACTATCATGGAAAATGCTGTGTCAAAGGCCAGTTATACATCTGTATTGCCTGGCTGCCTATTCATGAAAAGTGACTGTTGAAAAGGACGAAACATCTCTGTTTCACCTCTGTTACTCAACTGAATGGATAACAGCATCATCCAGGTTCATGACCCCGTTCCGCTAGTCAGAGCAAAATCATGCAGGAGGACCTGATTCTTCTTCAGATAGCTCTCGACAGCTCCAAATAACTTAGCTTGCCTATCTAAAGTTCCCATTTATCTATTTGTGATGAATCATGTAAGAACATAATTTAGTCAGAAACAAAAATTTTAAAGAATTTGAAACAATCAGTGTTGGACTAATAAGCCTAAGAAACCCCACAGTTTTTTTCCATTTTGGATCTGGCATTTCTTTACGACCTACCATGCTCCAAACTGTGGCTTACTAACTGTGTTTGGAGCTTCTTAATGAATGCGGGACATTCATTAAAAGATCTTGAGCAGTGTACATAATACTTTCTATACCTTATTATTTTCAGCATTTAAGTTTGTTTTTCTAAAGACTATGATTTAGAAAATGAAAGATGCATAGTAAAATTACCTCAGTTTTAAGCTAGTTTAATATAGTAAGATTTCACCAAGTATTTTCAAGGAAGCTTACACTACTGACTTTCCACACTGAAGTCAATTAGAGCCTTAATGGTATCTTAAATGGTAACATTCAGTATCCTAAATCAGAAAAAAATTATTAGTATGGAAGTGACTCATAAATACAACGCATAAATTAGAGATCCCCAGCAGCTACATATTATTACATATGAAACCTTAGAAAAAAAGGCAGAATCTTATAAGTCATCATTATGGTTTTGAGCTGCAGAAATGAAAAGCATTAAGCCTATTTGGAATGCCTATTTATTTATGTATTTTCCTCCAGAAACTTTTCTTCCTCCATTGACCTCATGGACAACTGAAGGAAGTACTAGAGGAAACAACAATTTCAGCTATTGTGCAAAAGATGAGTGTTACCATCTCCTTCTCCTTTAGTTATGTGCAATTTCGGCTATTGTGCAAAAGATGAGTGGTAGCAGTATTACCATCTCCTTCTCCTTTAGTTATGTTTTAAAAGTAGAGTACATTAATAGCCAATTACATAACTTTGAAGTCTAAATGCAGGCTGGTATTTGTATCTGGCTTATTTCCATATTCCAACAATTTCAGGTACATTCCTTTCTCCACGGATTTTCAGCTTGTTACTTTATGTTAACTTGCCACTTCCTTCTCTGCTCCAGAAGGCTGTTGCTGTGCATCCCTCTCTCTGCTTCATTCCTCTCCCCCTGTCACACGTGGAGGTCAGGCTGTGACCTTGGATGCTCATCTTCCTGAGCCAGGCATTGTTTGTTTGTTTGTTTGTGGGTGTAGGTTGCTTGTCCAAGGAAACATTTGACTAAGCAGTAAATTGAACCCAGGTCCTAAATTGTCCTTCAAACCGTCTTCCTAATGCCTACTTGTCTTTGCATAAAATATCCAGGCAGGCCACATTGCCACATCAGCCTCTTCCCAAAGAAGTAATGGCTTTGGGATGGTGGCAACTGCACGTGCATGAGCTAGGGGTATCATATGCTCTCCTTTGACATAATCATTTCTATTTGAAACACTGTACATTAAGCTGAGTACTATGACGGCCCACCTAAACAAATAATTGATATCTGAAGCTTCCTGTAATTGGGCATTCTGCTGATAGTAAGGATTATAAGTGATGATATGGACAATGCAATAAAACATGATGAAAGGTAACGAAATGCTGCACTTCATTTTAACAGATTTGCTCGCTTACTTTCTTTTGATGTCTTTAACAGGACTAGAAGCTCAAGCTGCCCAGTCTACTGTGATATCACCCAAACACGATGTGCCTTTCAAACAAGCAGAATACTACTGCCGCAACTGTAAAACATGCCACTGAAATGAAATGGAGAAAACCCCTTTTGAGATGATGCTTTCATAGTTCACGTTTAAGAATGCAATGGTTAAAAAAAGGTGATTAAAAGGGGAGCAAGTACTGAGGCAGCTCCTTTCAAAGCATTTTCTTTTACAGCCTGTAGTAGTGTCATCAGCCTGTAATCTGCTTTCTAACTTCTACGTTTTTGTTGGGAGAATGTGGGGAATTGAAATTAACTTTGTAATCTGATATGTAATCAAGGAATAGCCCATCCTGGGAACAAAGACTTTCTGGACCAGAGGTGCTCAAACAGTTTCTTCTTTTCTGCCAGAAAACACACCTCTTCTCAGTCCTTTAATCCATTTTGGTTTTCCTGTATCTCCTGCATTTAAATCAATGCAAACCAAAAAAAGTTATTTATTTATTTTTCTTTGTATTGCCTGAAAATGAGGGCTGTTAGGAGAGAAAAGTGCTCCTTTAGAAATCAGAGGGTTGAAGTGCTTTAATTTCAGCTCTTATGATTAAGGTTGTACAGTTTAAAATTTGAGGGTAAATGAAGCTGGCATTCTAGAAAAACTTGATACAGATCAACTCAGGTCCAATTATTTTCTTATTGCTATCCTAGAGAAGAACACCTGGGCTAACAAAATAGCAAATAGTAGTGGAGATTCACTGCATATCACAGCAGAAATTAAGAGATAAGCTAAGAAGGAGCTTCTGGTTTCTGTCATGCCATTGCTGGAGATCAATTTCCTAAGAAGGATTTAATCCCACTACCTTTTTTAGCCCTCAGTCGTTTGATTTTGGTTCCTGTGATGGAGAACATCTGTATAATGCCCACCTTAGCCCTACAATGTGACCTCGTCCAATCTTTACCACATTCCCATCAACCTGTAAGGGAGATATCAGGACAAGGAGTGTCACTGGAAGCCCAAGTTCTCCTTATTTGATGATTCAATTGATCCTTAAGTTGACAACATTCAAAAGAATTACCAGATAAAAAACTGAACAAGTCAATCACAGAGCGTTTTTACACTAACTAGACAGGATCTCTTTCTAGAAGCCTTCATTGCACTTCTCTCTTTCCTTGGGCTATCTGGGGCATTACAACCTTGCTTCAAGAAAAGAAGCTCCCTCAGGATTCAAAATCTGAGTATAGGTTATGTGCCACAAGTAGGAAAATTTTACCTACCCCATGTGAATTTTCAGTGACATCTAACAGATCCATATATTTTATGTGTGTTTGTGTGTGTCTATATATCTGAATATTATGTACACACATATGGCAATATCTAATTAACATGAAGAAAAAGAAAATCCTCCTTAGAAAAGATGTTAAGCCATATAAAGGTGCAATATACATATCAAGAGCCAAGTTAGAAAGAACTTTTGCCATTTAAATAGCCAAGCTAAATACGGCACAATTGAAGTGAACCTGTCCCTCCAGGCATGCATAAGCCTACACTTGGGAGCTCTTGGAAGCTGACTTAGCACCAGTTGAATCTTATTTAACTTGGCCATTTAAAGGGCTAACCCTTTAGGAACTTGGCTCACACTGACCATATCACACCTTTACATGACTGACCTTCCCCTCTCAACTTTCTCTCATTTAGTGCACGCTGAATGTTTTTGATCAGATCTGATTTATGTTATTTTGGCCAATTAGCACGAAAGACAAAAACAAAATCTGTAAGGGACAGGTCTGCGAACATAAAATATAATTGGATGGAAATGGACCTGTTCACATTCTTTTTGCCATAGCTCAGCATGTGAGTGTTAAGTGCTAGCCGCCTGTTTTGCCTGCAGGCTGTGCCACCCTACAAGGAGCTTTCCCCAAAGCCTGATAGTTGGACTTTCTGTGCTCTTGTGCAGGGCTCGTACACCACACTAAAAGAAGCTGCCTTCCCCTGTTTTGAGAGAAGATGTAGGTTGAATGGACTTATAACGGGAAGTGGAGAGGGCAGCTGGTGTCTTACTGAAGACTTTTGCTGTCATATGTAAGGGCATGCACGTGGTAGAGCCAGACGGTACTGTTAAAGGTGCAAAGAGGTTCAGGTCTTTCTTTTTCTGGTAAATACATGCTTGAAGGAGACTAAATTCCTACATGGGTATCCCGTGGGAAAGTATCAGTGGAGACTACCACAATGAAAAAAGAAGAATTCAGTACAGAAAGACATTTGTTTTAATATCAAAATGCTGTTGCTGTATAGGCCATGGGAAATTGAACTTCTTCATCTCAGATCATGCATATTTGAAGACACTCCCAGGTAGACTCCTATCAT
Organism: Charadrius vociferus; assembly: GCF_000708025.1. Lineage (NCBI taxonomy): Eukaryota > Metazoa > Chordata > Aves > Charadriiformes > Charadriidae > Charadrius > Charadrius vociferus. The sequence continues at coordinate 1,046,635 of NW_009646412.1, forward strand.
TTGAGTCAGCAAAATCAAAATCAATCACAACAGAATACTGTGTTGCAATCTTTGTAGATTATTACCTATGATAATTAAACGCTTAGAAGTCATAGTAATGACAGCAGTATAAAAGCTTAGACAGATTAGATAGAAAGAACACAAAATGACTTCCCTGAGGTGCATACGTCATTGCATACATGGTCTCACACCATCTTCTGATCTAGCACGGAATTCTTGTCTATGCAATAAAACCTCTCCATTTAGGGTGATCTGTGGATGGAGCTGCAGAGGGAGCAAAGGAAAAGCGGTCAAATATGGTGCCCAAGAGCACTGGGGCAGGTAAAGATGGATTTATTCATGGGAGGAGAAGGGAATTAGTCTGTCACTCATCCTCTTGGTGGCAGTGGCTGTGTAACACACACAGTGCACAGCATCCTTTACACTGTTCTGCCAGCACCTAGCCCTCCAATAACAAAATTTGCACATGGATGAGTGGAAAAAGAAATGTACAATAAGATCTGCTAACCAGGAGATGCAATTTAGAATAAATTGAAGTGACGCTTCATATTCCTGCCTTCTCCAAGCCTCTTATATTAATTTAGGTCTTGATTACATGTCACTTGTCCTGCTGTGAAACGTGTCATGGGCCTAAGGTCTCAAGGGTTATAACCACTTCTTAAACATGTGTGGAATTTGTAGTAAAATTGTATTCCTTCTTTTCCTCTAAAAGGTTTATAATGACTAGTTACTGTTCAAAACATTATTAAAATTAATGAGTAATATAATAGGAAAAAGCACTTAATAATACTCTTGTACTAATTCACCTTTATCTCCTCTTAGCCTCTTACTCTGCTATCTTCCCTGAAATCAGATAAAGTATTTGTTGGCTGACAAGTTATAAGAGTATAGGACTGGAAGCGACCATCGTCTGATTAACACCTGCCTTGAGTTCTAAAGAGAGGTGTTTTGTGAAGCTCTTACAAAACATCGACCCAAAATGTCACCATTCTTTATTACATATATAAGACATCACAGCCAGTGAGCAGAAGACACGAAGGTATTGTTAGTGATGGAAGTCCCTGTAATAGAGAAAATCTCTTTAATCAAACTGCCAGAGGTACCTAGTGGATGACCCCAACGCTGGGCTGTGAGGTAGCACAAGAAGTCCAGCACCTCCTTCCAATCTTACCCGGAGAAGGGAAAGAAATATTCCTCCTGTCACCAAATCTTTAGTCCTGAAAATGTGAACATGAGGTACCAAAAAGGTGAATGAAATCAATACCCCCAGGAATTAACAAGGTACAGTTCTACATTATACTACCAACCTTCAATGACAAGGAGATGTGTGAAAAAAAAAATAATGCAGAAGAAATAATTTCCCCAACTGTTATTATATCAGTTGAAGATGAATTACCAAGAAGCACAGGAAACATCACATGTCTAGATCTAAGCAGAACCTACAAACCTAGTAAATGATCAAATGAGGTTGTGTACCCTGTAAACTTTTACATCTGAACCTAGACTGCTGTCTCTGGTCAGTGGGGAGAAATAGGCATCTCATTATTCTTAGCTTAAAGATGCCTATAATAGATCAGATAAACTATGTTTTAAAAGTTGTCATTTCTATCCCTTGATTAAAAAGGGGAGTCTAAAGGAAGTAGGCCAACTATAGACCATTAAAGTTAGGAAAGCTAACTCTCAGAGTAAGCACACTGTATCTTTGTCAGAAGTGTGTCAGAAGTATGACAATTTTTGGCCCTTCCCTGTGCCGGAGTATTGGAACATATTAATGAAATTGAAAACACAATTGCAGAGAAAATTCAGGAAACTGGAAAATACAAACAGAAATATTACATGAAATCAACTGATTCTACATTCTAATTTTCTCTGAGATGTAGTTACATTATAATAACTTTAGTCAACCTCATCTTCCTGCTTCCGCAGAGTCCTTTCTATGAGTCCCCCTGTAGTGTAAGTAAACAAGAGTGTTTTTAGGGAATCGCTATGTATAAATTAGTCTTCGAAAAACTAATGTCTGAAACTTTAATCGTCAGTTTAGTAAAACAACTTATATTATAAATAAGCTCTGATTGGTTCTGTTTTTCTGTGAAAATGCAGATAAGGATACAGGCAGGAAACACCTTTCATTTGAATAATTTACTGAAGCCACAGCAGTGAGAAGTGTGACACTGGAGTCCTTTCTGCCCTAAGAGACTGACAGCCCATACTCTAGGCTGTGTGAATCAGGCTTTATTGTGGGATGGAATAAAAGTGGAAAAATGGCACAAAACCCAACTGAGTGACGTAGTGCAGTGAATACAGTAAACATAATGTCTGGGGAAAACATGCTGAATTTTGAGCAAACATGGTCTTTCTTTTCAAGAGTGCCCGAGAATGAATTTACTCTGTAATACAAAGCATTGCTTTCTGCCTTTGAAGGGCTTGTGAAGGTGGCTTGCACAGGTCTCCAAGAAACGAGATGAGAACGATGAGAAGTCTGGATGGCCACGCGCTGCGAGGACATTGAGCACATGCAGGGGACGGGGGAAGTATCCCTTGGATGGACAGGACCTGCCTTTATAATAATTTTGGCTCTGGGGTTGTAGCACATGACTTGTGAGCTGAGCAGGAGAGGACTCAGCAGCTGTAACAGCGTGGTGGGATGGGGGGCAAGGCTGGCAGAGGGCTTTTCTTTCCTCCCTACTATATGTGTGCCAACCATTGAGCTGCCGTTTTAACAAGTAGGTGTAAGCCAGAAACCTGGGCTTCAGGTTTGAAATAGAAGTGTTTAAGTGTACACACAGGCAATTAGGAGCTGCCCACTGCATTTTGGAAGAGAAAAATGTTAGCAATGTGAGCGTGAGCTGTGACATGTTATATATAAAGGTCTGAAAATTGGCCCCAGACCAACTTAGTTAATACTATGTACTGAGGCTATGGTCCTGTTTCCACCAAAGCCCAAGGAAGTGATGTCCGGTACTGTCTCCCACAAGAAGAATGAGGAGACCTTTCCCAGTGCCCAGGATGTAGCCACTCTGCAGGAATCTCAGCTGTGTGAGGTGAGCATCCCTCTGTGAACAAGCAGGGTGAGGTCTCCCAGTGCATGCAAAGGCAGTGCTCAATGGCATTTTTGTCCAAATCAACCGATAACTGAGGACATGTCCAGGAGACTGGTAATACACTGAATATTGGCTTCTTCTTGGTCTCTGTGTTGGTGTTTTTATTGAGGCAGGTAAATAAAGACCCTTTAATAGAAGCACATGCAACTTGACATTATGCCATCAGAGTACCCTATATCTATGTTGTTCAGAGCTAAAAATTAAACCAATTAAGGTCTGGTTTTATACTCCATGTTGGTATCTCATATCTCTGATGTCAGTTTTCAAGAACAAGATATGCAAAGAAGCAATAACTTTTTCACACATTTTGCAGTAGATAATATTTATGGTCTTCTGTTCTTTTTATTTGAACGCGCTGTGCTGGCATGTGCTGCTGTGCAGTGAAATCGTCTGATCTCAGGGACTGATGATGCAAAATGAAACTCTGGAGCTCAGCTCTCCTGCTCCCAACATATGTCTTGTTAAATGCTGATATTTTCACATTTCTGTGTAAATATTTCACATGATTTCAGGAGTTTAGCTTCAGGACATAGAATGAAAAATAAGAGACAAGACAAAATAATTTAGGCTAGTTGGGAGAAAGGAGGAACAAATGTATTAAGATGGTAATTTTATTTTTCAGTTGAAATAGTGACAAGTCTGAGATGACCTGCGAGTTTAAGTCCACAGTTCCCTGTTATTTTTAAGACTATTGAGTTTGTTTGGTTTGGTGGTATAGAATGGGGCATAAAATTCACCCCATAATGTCTGCAGTCAAAACCTTCTGTTTTTCTGAAAGGAAAGTAAGCTTTTATTACAGTGCTTCAAGAGATGGAGTATTCACTATCATCCAGGCCAATATTTCAATGGAGCAATTAAAATCAATATGAACTACAATAAAGAATTTCAGTTATCCATATTAAGATCTAAAATTAGTCTAAAATCTGAATTCAAAAATTCCAATCATCTATGCTGAACTTTTCTCCATGAAAAAGTAAGATTCATGTGCATGGGTTAAATATCAGAGTTAGGGATGAAAGATAGAATCAATTTGTGCAGGCTACTACTGAATGAGAGCACAGTAAAATGGTGTTAAAATATTTTATATTTGTTTACACTTCTTTCTAAACTTTGGCCTAAGAATACATAGATTATATTTGCAGCAATTACAGTACACCACTACTTAACGACACAGTGATGGTGGAGAGCAATACTATTCAGCTATTTTGACACGCCAGTTCTCGTGGAAGCTCAGTCTGTGGCATAAATTCAGTGAAACACTGCATTACATGAAATGGTTTAATGTATATCTCACTTTTTCTGACACAAACTGACCAATGAAATCAGTGCAGGTGGAGAAGACAGGGACTGTACTACAGCCAGTAAAACTAAAATCCGCTTGAAAGTTACAAAGCAAACTTGACTGAAATGTTTGTTTAAAAGAAAAAAATTAGGCAATTTTTTGTGTGTTTGCCAGGGTGCAGACTGAAGGGGAAAATAAATTATTTTCTTTTGATTCTTTGCAGTTTAGCAGTTGTCCATTGCTCACTTGCTAATCCAAAGTGCATATCTTATAATTGAACTCCTGTCTCATATCTCCTGTAATTTATCTGATAAGAAAAGCCATTTTTATCTTTGAAGTTGTAAAGATGAGACTCCCTGGTAAAAGTCTATGGCACACCCTATTTGATTCAGCATGTAGTTAAAGACAGAAGGAATATTAAACTTTGTGTTCTGATGGGAAATCTTGGAGCTGTTACTTAGTCAAATGTTTTGATTACTAAATTTTGAAGGTACATTTCCAGAAAGAGAAGGAGGAATATTGAAAAAATGTTCCTTCTTTGGCAGTTCTTGATGTCAATAGATAACGTACCACAAACCCTTTTTCTCCAAAAATTGTTCCTATTAATTCTGATCCCTCCTCTTAGTCTTATTTCAGGCTCTTTTCAGTTGGATTGCAGTGCTGCATTCTACATTTCTGTTTTTCCTTCTGGTATATCTACTTCTGTTTCTACCTGCTCAAGTTCTTGCTCCAGTGAATTGTTAATGTAGTTGTTCAGCTTTTACCCACCCTTCTTTCGTTATCTGTCTTCCTCATTTCTTTTTTTTCCTTATAGTGCTCCGTATGCATATACCTAGTCATGCATTCACTTGTGTGTTACTGGAATAGATAATACCTTTTTTCTTTGGCAGCTTTATGCTAGTGATCTTGCCAATCTGCATGTAGAAGGACAGAAGAGGTCTCCTGAGAGAAAACTGCACCTCTCTGGCTCTGTCTAGACTTACAAACTGCTGTTAAATGTCACGGGATACGTGGCATTATCTGCCAAATGCTGACAGAGGGTTGGTTTGTACAGCAACGCCTTTCTGGATGCAGGTTTTACCTCCTGCAGAAACCAGAACAAGCATTGTCTGTGATAGGACTACCACATGCTCAGGCACATCTCAGCCTGAGGCAGAGGTGCCTTTATACCACCAGAAGGAAGAGTTCCCTCCTGTATATATATCCTGCTAAAGGAAAGAAGACCAGGGTGTGATTGATGTCCATATCGCTGAGGGGATGGCTTCTGCCATTACCGATGGGTACTGCAGAAACAAATAGCAGCATGGATGAACTGCAACCCTGTGCTCACTCAGACTTACTTCCTGGCCACCTTGTCATTTAGCGACATAACCTTGTGTGCAGGGTAACCTACGCTGACAAACTGGAGCATGTAAGGGGTTGAAATGTCACTGGTTGTTGCTGACACATACCACTCTGGGGTGCAGCTGTGACCTTCTATGTCCATCTGCCATTTGAGCTGTGCTCATAATTACTGTCCCTCTGGCCAAAGAGCTTCTCTCCCTTGGGCAGCCCCAGGGGCAGGGGATGGTGTCTGCTCTGTCCCCTAGGTGCCTTGCAGTCCTACAATACTGCACTGTTGATGTCAAAGTGCTCTTCTGAGGGGATAAAACACATGGGTCCATATTAAATTTTATGATTAAAGTCAAAATCCACCAGCCCAGGTCAGTTATTTCGGTGGGGAGTCCAGAAACTGTATTCTGCTGTATGGTGTTCTCTACGCTCCCCCTGGTGTCTACACACTATTCTCTGTGCTCTTGGATCATTTTTATTTCAACCTTCA
>NW_009646412.1:1052850-1088028 GCF_000708025.1 Charadrius vociferus
TTTGGAGGAGAGGACTTTTGCTTTTGAGAATGACCAGTCCCTCAAAGACATGACACAGTGGATGCCAGTCAAGAGCAGAACTACAAGGACAGCTTGGTGCACAGGCTGCGCGCTAAGGATGCTGAGATATGCTGAGCATAAGTGGCATGAAAAGAATTAAGTGGTTGAGCTTTCTTTAGGGAATTGGGAAATGTGATTTAAATCTCCTTAGACAGAAGAGGGGATTGAACTCTGCCCCTTGCACTGCAGCAAAAGTGAATTGGCTAATGTACACTGAGAGGGAGAGGGTAAGGGAATAGAGAATGGGTCATCAACAGCAGCTGCATATAAAAAAAGCAGCTGAAACCCCCAGTTGCTCAAGGACTTGACGAGGTTTGCTCCAAACATGACCGTTAAGACTGAGCCCCCGAGGAGAAGCAGGTGGGAGAACTCCTTATTTCTAGGGCCTGGCTGGGCTTTGGGGTAAGCTGTTTTCTGACCCGAATGGTGTTACAAACGAGGCACTTTCAGAGTCTGCATGCATTACTTGAACTGTCTGAGGAACTCCTAGATAAAACTGTAGGGTGTCTCTGGACTTTAGGCACCTTTGCTGAATAGTTTAGCATTAAGTACAAAAGGCAGTTTTGTGCCTCACAGCACCAGTCCACCTCCTCCTCCTCCCCTGTCAAGATGTCTGTTCTTATCATGTAGAAAATGCAGGATTGACTCTATGTCACTGCATATATTTAAGTCACAGATATTTGAAAAACGTACCTGAAGGCAGCCCATGACCTCTGAACCTGGCCTTGTGGTTCTCTGCAGTTAAACACAAATAACTCATGCAATACAATTAACCTTCATAGCATAGTAAAGAGTAGAAATTCTCCTTTGAAAACTTAATCCCAAGGATCACTTTCATTCCTTCCACGGCCATTAACTTATTTAACAATAAAAATACACAATGTCCAAAGTGCAGTATAAATGGTACCAAGATCAAATTGTAAAAAGAAAGAACATTATGTCAAAGATATAATATTCTTTTGGGATGAACATGCTGATTTTTTTTTCTATAAATGAAGGCTCTGTTCCACAGAGGTAGAAATTGCTCTAACTGAAGTATCTACTTCGTTAAAGCTTAATTTATCATTAACAGCATGAGTCAGAGCTGCCATAGATCTACAAGGAAACAACAGGGGGAAATACATGGTCTTTACCCTGAATTCTCTGGTCCCACTAAAGCCAGATGGTTTTGAGCATTTAAAGAAAAAAAAAGGGTTTAGGTATGTACTGTTATATCTATACCAGTAAATAAGCCAAGAGGAGGACACGGGCTTAAGGACTGTCTCATAACTGTCTGCACCCTTCCTGGCACAGCTTCAGCTCTTGTGACCTGGCACTTTCGTGTGGTGCCAGGCAAAGGCTGACTTTTTCCAGAAGGGAGCCTGAAATGTGTCCCTCCTGCTTGTGGGCAAAGAGAGCTGAGCTTTGTACACGTGAGATGGACAGTGCTGCTTGGCTTTGGGCTCAGAGACTGCTCCCTGGCTTACTTTATTCATTAGCAAAGGGTGTAGTCTAAACTTGCATCTCTGCTGTCATGTTATCTGGGACTTGTGCCAGTGCCCAGCCTATTCTCTTGTCCACACAAGTCTAAGTGGTGGCTTGTGGTCTGGCTCTGGTCTGGAGGGAACCAAGATGGGAAAACTAAGCACAGAGCGTGGGACTGTCTCATCCTCCTGCTCTGCCCTCACGGAGAGTACGAGCACAGCTGGTGCAGTCCAGCTGGCTGGAGAACACGGGGTGAAATGGTGCTCTCGGCTCACCACTGCGTGACCCCAGCTTCCTCTCCCAGTCATCCCTAACTCCTCACCACCCAACTTATGCAGCTGAACCCCCTACACATTTAGTAGCGCTGCAGTGTTTCTGGGTAGGTGCCTGCAAAGACCTTGAGGAAGATTTGCTACCTCTCAGAGCGTGAGTTGCAATGAGTAGTCTGACCGTACTCCAAATACCATGAGTGATTTTGGTGTTGTAAGCAGCCCAGCTGCTTTATGTTTTCTGACTGTGAGAGGTTTTTATTTTGTGTACCAAATGGTTTCTGTGGAAAAATTCTGAAAAACACAGCAGAATGGGTGAAAAGGTACAGAATCAAAAGAAAGTAACCAATGTGATGACTGGTCCCTCGATGGACAGCTAAGTATGTCTTCATAAAACGATTTTATCTGAATTTTCTCATGTCCATCCTATCACTGCATTGTTCATTTCAGTATATATTGTTCTGTCCTTCCACTCAGATGTTATTTCCTTTTCAATAGGCAAAATATTTGAAAGCAGCTTGTGTTTTTCCTTAGATTTAATGATTACTGGAAATGACTGCACAAACAGACACAAGAGCCTCAGAGCTCCAGTTAGCTTGGCAATGACAGAAGGTGCTTAAGGAAAGGGTGTAAGAGACATGAGCACATATCTCTGCAGCTTCCAGCAAATAACTATAAAAGGACTTTGTGAGCCAAAACTTGTATCTTGAGCATCATATTAAATTTCCAGCAATGAATTTATGGTCCACAAATTAGGGTTTTTTTCTCACTTCTTTCTTAAGCCCACTTTTTGCATATTGTGCATTGATTTTATCTTTTTTTTTTTTTCCAAAAAATTATTGGATATCTTAAACCTGAAATATGTGTTCATCAATGTAAGCTGTATGTTGTGTTCTGTTTCCTCAGTAGGTGTATTTTTATGGAAAGTTGGTCCATATCAGCTGTGGGTCATTTTATGAGTTTGGGGTATACTTTTAAAGAAAGAACCTCACATGGAAAGAATTTGTGTTCTACCTACAGCGGATTTACTACTGACATTAGAAACACATCACTAGCACAACCTGTAACCCTGACATTTTCATTAATCCCTTGCAGTTAATTCTACTTGTGGGGAATTAATTGTACCGTCAAATTATTTAAACAGGGCCTTACCATCTCAGTATGACCTCCTTACATCTATTTTGAATTCAGATGGGGGAAAGTGGCTTTTAAAAACTGTGATGGAATGTCCCGAATGAGTAATACATAAACTAATTGCAAAAGAAGGAGACAGAAGGTCTGCAGTCATATTTAAAAGAATGTATCAGATTACTTTAATGATATCTGATCAGCATATCTAATCAGCATATCTGAAGCAATTAAGTTACATCTATAAAATATGAAGCAATGTTAAATTTGTGTGTGATGGAAACACTGGGTGTGTAATTGCTAATATTTCTCATGGTCAGGAACAATTGCAGTGAATGAGAAACTGTGTATGAGTTTTGTGTGCTCTAAGGAAAAACAACTAGATTCTGTTTGCCTGGAACATAAATTATTCCTTTTCATAGCAATATCTAAGATACGTAGTAACCAGGGGATATACCACTTAAAGGAACTGATCAGCTCCCTATTGCGGTCAATAAGAGTTTTCTTCAGTGTTGAGGTTTCCCTTTCTTTGGAGTTTTAAAGTATCTGCCGTGGTTGCAAAAGATTTCTCAACTGGTGGGTTATTTGAAAGTCAAAAGTCCAGTCCTTGTGGCTGAATCCCTACATAATTGAAGTCCAAAGACGAAGATCTTTATTTCAACTTATTATTTCTAAAGTCTTATGTTTTCTTAAATCAATCCTTATCTGAGGGAGGAGGCTGATTTATGGTCTTTCAAGTGTTACTGGCAATTGATTGAGTCATTTTACATTAAGTCCATTATGAGCAAGTAGAGATATCACTAATACTTTTTTATATGCTCTCTGTTTACATAGACACAGTTTGGAATGTCCTCACTGAATTTTATTCCTAGCCCTTTCAAAGTCCCATGTAATTCTGTGGAGAGATGCAGGGCTGGGAGAAATTAAGGAGGCACACTTTGGGTCACTTCCAAGAGGCAGCTGGAAGTAACAATTTTTTTTGTTTGTTTTTCTAAATTCTGAAATATTTTGCAATATATTGCAAGGGTGTTCTTATGGGCTTGCAATTATGCCATGCAAAGTGCTGACCCTTCATCTGACTGTGGAGAGATTTATATAGATCAGGGGAAACCCTGCAAGTAAGGTTGACTGACACAGAAGTCACAAGGAGGATTTGGTTGCCTACACAAGTGTCTGATGCCATTTTAGATGCTGTAGGGCCGTGGTAGGTGCAGGCAGGACACAGGAACAACAGGATACCTATGACTTTCTGGACTGGCAGCAGAAAGCTGGGCAGGACACTCCAGGGCTTCTTACATCACACTAGGTGCTTATGTTTAGGCAACCGGATTTCACACCTGATTCTGCATAATCTCTTTGTCTCCTTCCAGAATTCATCCTAAACCAGGTGTCTGAGGGGTGTGATGGCTTGTACTCCAGAGATATGTCTTTTCTTACTGACAGCACTGACTGCTTGTTTTCAGGGAAGGATGAAGGTCGATGCTGGAAACTTACTAGTAGATGGCTAAATTTAATGGAAATTAAATGGAGACAGTAATATCATTCCACAGTGCATATCTATTCATGAAAACATTAGAACTCCTTCAGGGCTTTCAATTATCCATCTTCTGCAATTCCAGTTTGAAGATTGGCAAATATCCTAGCAAGTAACAGTCATTTATACATTTGATATTTTAAGTTAATTTAGTGCTCAGCTTAACAGAGATGTTAGTGCTTCAGGAGCAGAATGAATATTCCTTAGGAATCAGAAGCAGAGATTTATTTCTACTGCCCTTCAGTGCTGGCTTGGAAAATCTAGTCAGGCTTGCTTGGTCGCCATTTGGTCGTGGTACTATTGTACTATAGTTGCTTTAATTCTGGACGTGAGCAAGCAATACAGTTAATCAGGGGACAGCAAAAACATTCTTGTCAAATACTGAGCAGTGAAGGTCTGTGCCTCAAGAGATAGGGAATAATGATTATTTTTTTTAGATTTGCATCAAGTGTACACTATGTTAATTGGTTGGACCACAAAAAAATAAGTTCATTTCTCCTTTCTGAGGCTGACAAAAATAATACTGATTGTCAGAGATTATTGTGTTTGTTTTTGGACATCATAACCTGATTAGTCTGAAACAAGAAACTTATTTAACCTAAACTGCAAATCAATTTGCTTGTTAATTCTATTCAAATTGCACTCTCTTCTAACACAGCACACTATATGACAGAACCAGTTCTTCTACCTGTCTTGTGGTCAGCTAAGAAATTAGTTATATGTTCATAGGAGATTAGAATCACCATACAGACCTTTTTTTTGCCTAGTTTTCTTTTTCTCAGCTGTAAAGACCTATCTTCCTGGTTAAAGGAAACAGCCTGGGTGCTCAGAGACTTTATGCAGAAAAAGAAATGAAGACAAACAGAGGTATTTCATTTCAACTATTTTTTTTTTTTCCTGTCTGAGAGTAAAAAATTAGGTATTTGGTCTAAGTCAGGCCATCTAAGTCTACTTTATAGAGACAGACAATTCCAGTAGACAGCTCATTCTGTAACAGGAGTCTGAGACAGTGGGCATGATTAACTCTGTGGTGGTGCATCTCTCTCTCTTCACTGACCAGGGAACATGTATTTATACCCACATTTATGGCTACAGACTTCGGTTTGGCAAGTGTGATTGTTACATCCTTGCAGCCCTTGTACTCCATCCTTGCAGACCGTGGTAGGCATTAATTCAGCTGTCACTTCAACTTTTAGGGTATGTCTATCCTTAGACACACTTCAGCTCATTTTGGCCGGAATGGCTTGAGAACGAGTAGTGCTGCAGAGTTAATCCAGGGTCTCTGGATATGAATGACTATCTAAAAGTAGACTAACTGTGTTAACCTAGAACCTGCTAAAGCATCTGTAGGACTTCTTACCCTGAACTGGTAAATCCATGATTACCAGTATGTGTAAGAGTTAATTAGATCGGTTATCTGTTAGCCTGAACATCACTGCATGATGCTTTTAAGTTGCACATCCTGCAATGTTCCTTTCACAAGTTGTTTCAATGGATAGAATATTGCTTAAAAAGCAGCAGCCACTAAGTGTTACTGACTTTCTTTGAAAGGATTTTCAAGCTGGGGAATGTGAGAGGAGATGATGCTGAGCAGGTTAAACAAGCTGATCTTCTCAAGCCAGGGTTTTTCTTTGGGCAATACCAAGACAACTGTAACTGCAAGGCTGGATGCCACCACCCTCCTTCAACTGAGAAGCCCATATCTCAGCATTTATATGGCTGACAGCCAAAGACACATAACATTTTTCTGGAGGCTTTTGGGGAGAGGACACAGCTCCCCCAAAAGTCCCTTACGCTGCTGTGACATAACCCCCTGAGCTTTGCCAGTGATGGACAGATGTTGATGCTTCCCTGACTTCTACAGCTGGAGATTTAGCAGCTGTCACGTCAACGTAGGCCTGCTTCTGGCAACATTAACAAGCCCTGGGGTTTTATTTTAGATTTGATGTGCTCTAGAAGCATATGTTGGTTAAGACCTTTGAGCTGGCTTTGCTTCACGTAAAGCTTGGGACATACGACCCTTGCTAGATGTAACTGTAAAGACTGCAGAAACTGCAGCCTCCATACTTCACCTGGGGCCCTAAGTGCACATATACAGTAAAAAATGTGTATCAAATACGGCATCAGATATCTTATGTTCATTTAATCTTCATCATGATGCCCAGAGAGGCCGTGGATGCCCCATCCCTAGAAACATTCAGGGTACAGGTTGGACAGGGCTCTGAGCAACCTGGTCTAATTGAAGATGTCCCTGCTCTTTACACAGGGGTTGGACTAGATGACCTTTAAAGGTCCCTTCCAACCCAAACTATTCTATGATTCTATGGTTCTATGGTTATTAAACATATTGATTTTACACATAATTTGAGGTGTTTTTCTTACATCTCAAAGCCATAAACTTCGTCTGCATGTTAGGTTTCAGTCTCAATTCTTTCCGTCTTAAATTACTCCAGTGAGCAAAATTATAAATACTTTCTGACTTTATTCAGTTTAGTGTTTATACAGTTGCTTTAAATACACACACACACACACACAGTCTAAGCAAGACAAACTATTATTCTTCAATACATTTTCAAAATCTTTTTTAAAGTATACACGGAAGCATTGAAGTTTAGAATGGGGAAAGAACAGCAGCTTGGTGTGTAAGAAAGACATGATCCTAACTAACTTCTGCTGCCTATTTTGTGATGGATGCAAGATAAAGACAGTAGTCTTTTAACTACAGATGTTACAAATAGCAGCTTATCCTCTTCTTGATGAATATGCTTTTGCGCATTTATGATTCCTCCATAACAGACTTCACTACATTTTTCTGTTTAATCTTCGTTCCATAAAACATAGTATGCCTTGTTACGTGCTAACTCCCGCTAAGTGTTAAACTCCTCCTTGGAGGTTATGACCACTCTGAACTCCCTTTGAAAACAAAACAGCTTCAAGCCTCCCAGAACTCAGGAACATTTTGAGACCCTTTCCCCCACATATGGTAGACAGAAATAATTTATTCTCTGTTTAATACTGGCACATTTCTGCAGCAGTGGAAAGCTACAAGTCGGGAACTTAAATTCCACAATTTCAGTTGTGTCTGTAAAAAACATTCCACATTAACTCACAACACCTCGGAAGGTCCACTTGAATATGACAAAGAGGTGTACAGTTTCCATGTGTTGATAGTTGGCTCATTCTTGAATTTTTTGGTCAGCCGACTTCCCACTCGTTTCATCTGAAGTTCTCTGGATGTTTTCCTTACATAAGAGCTACAGTACTAATGTTACTGGATGTATCCATAAAAAATTAGAGCTGCAAAAAATTTACTGCTTTGTTTCTCTTAAAATTATACTCCTTTTCTCCACACACTTAGGACAGCTTTCCATGTGTACTCTTGAATTTTCAGAGACAAATAAGATATGTGTGCATCCAATTATTTCTGTCTGTCATTCATATAATTAAAATCTTAAAGTTATCAACTACATCACTGTCTACATGTCACAGACGTGTCACAGACAGGTAAGTTCAAATTCATTGAGTTCATAAAATAACAAAAATATATAACTCTCTGCGAGCATTATTGTCTCATGTTAACAGTGGTAGAAGTAGTCCTGGATGAATCAGGGACAATTTTCTTTCCATTATTAAATGTCTTCCTTTCAGTGCACAAGTTGATAATTTCTTTCACTTCCAAAATCTCTGCCTGCTCCTTTGTATGCAGCTGTCATGCTGAAATGGCTCTAGGCTTACACCCTCAGCTTTGTCTCTCTGTTTATGTTTCCAGCACTTAAAAGACCCAGACTGAAGATGCGAAGCTGTTACTTTCCATTACTTTGGGAAAAAAATTAGAGTCATAAGGTACCTTGCACTTGTTAAAATTCAAACAATTAGTACAGTGCAATGACTTTATTCTGCCCAGACTGACCTAACCGAAACTTTATTTCATTATTAGCTTGTTCCAATTTCCTGGTTGATTCATGTTCAGTGAAAGTCCTCCAGCCTTATCAGATCTTCCACATCAACTCCTGTTGCTGCTCAGGCGCTTTTACAAGATTTCTCTTTGTTTGGTGTGGGGGTTGAGACTAGCAGACAGATTTGCAGGATCATGTGCTGCAGTTGGCAATGCAAATATCTGCTTGCTTTTTTATCAATAGCCCACCTTTATTCTGCCTTTCTTTAGATAATCCATGACAAAACATTAAATATTTTTAGGGAATTACCTTCAAAACCAGATTCTACAATTGTGGCAGAAACTGTGTTCAAAATCAAAGTAGAAATCTTTCATAAGTTAATCATTTTAAAGTCTTACTGTAGAATATCAGCAGAACTTCTCCTTTTGTTAAATATTTCCATAAAGCAATGGCATGTGAAAAAAATATTTTAAGTAAACTGTATATCTTATATCTTTTCAGCTGGCGGGAGCAGAGGTAATTGTCTATTTGGTCTCATTTGATACAAATCCTCCATTTATTTTAGCATGTGATGATGTTGATTTTGAATCCTCTTTTTCCTCTGTTTTCTCAACATCTGTCTTTGTTTTGACCCGGTGCCTTCTGTAAACACGGTAGCCTGGGAATTGATATATATTTAGTATTAAATAAAGAAATTATAACAATTGCCTGAAAAAGTCACCGTAGTAACATGTAGCCATGCAACATTTTCCTTCTTTATATTGTTAAAACATCCCAACACCTCCAGGCAGTTTCTTTAAAGCTATGTTTAATTATCTTATGTCAGCAGCACTCAAGGAAAACTTTTTGAATTCTGCATTTGGTGTTTGACTGCTTTGTGTTTCTGCTGCGTGAAGTGACTTTTAAAAGCATTGCCTATCTCCCTTGGGAAGCCCTTGTGCCCCTGGCTGTGTCTGTGGGACTGACCGACCCTTACTTCTACTTGAGTCCTGTTTGGCCGGAGCTGGGACAAAGCAGTTTGTCTGTCCCCACCCTGTTGCCTGACAGAGAGGTCAGACTCTGGGCTGCACCTCGCAGGCTGTGTGCGTGGGGCACTGCTCTGGTGTTGAGCAAGACGGCTGGTTTGGGAGTAGGGGCTCAATAATGACAGCTGGATTTAGGTGTGAGCAACAGGGACAAGGTCCCGACCCTCAGCAGGTTAGTTGTTGTAGCAGCAGTGCAACTCATGAGAGGTGTTTTTGAGAGGAAAAAGGGACCTGTACTTCTAAGCAAAGATGTTTTTTTACATTAGTTGTGAAGATAATTCCTGTTCTCTCAACGGCTGGTACGAGGGGGAGTTTGTGCATGATTGTGGAGACGGCCCTGATGGGCAGCTGTACACCCAGGCATCCAGGAGCGGTGGAAGAAGATGCATTTGCCCTTCCTCAGCCAAGGGTAATAACAATCCTGTGCTCAATGTATTCTCATGTGCCCAGTTGTAGGTGGCGGAGATCCCCTCCCTTATGCTGAAAAAAAGGGGTCTTTCAAATCTTGAACTGAGCCTTGTATATTCCCAGTTACGTACAGGGCGCAGCACAGTGGCGATGCTCAGTAATCATTTGGGTCATCATTTACTTAACTATTTTCCATTTGATTATTTTTATCCATTCTTGTTTTCTCCATATCCATGAAAAAAGAGACTGATAATAATAATGATAATTATAATGCTATAATAGAAAATATCTGTACGTTACCTCCCAAAATTAGTAGTGCAAACAACAGCTGGAAAATGCTGTAGATGAGTGGGAAAGTAAACATCAGTTCAAGTTGTTCAGGAGTGAATGAGAGCTGTACTATAGTTGAACATAGCTGAGTGTTTTGCATGCCTGTTTCCAGAGACACTGTACGACATCTAAAGGGAATAATAGAAAGACAATTGTGCAATAGCAGCCCGTGAGTCCTTAAGCATTTTAGTAATTTGGATAAGCAAGAAACCTGCAGTAATGGATAACTAAGAAAATGGTATCCTTCAGCTCATATAGTCAACAAAACCCTCTACAAGTCATATGGCTGTTACCACCAGAACACACACAATTTCATAGAACAGAATCATAGAATCATAGAATTGCCTAGGTTGGAAGGGACCTTTAGGATCATCGAGTCCAACCATTAACTGAACACTGCTAAAACCACCACTAAACCATGTCCCTAAGCACCATGTCTACCTGCCTTTTAAATACCTCCAGGAATGGTGACTACACTACTTCCCTGGGCAACCTGTTGCAATGTTTGGTAACCCTTTCTATGAAGAAATTTTTCCTAATATCCATCCTAAACCTATGGCCATTCAGCAATTGTAAAGGACTATGATCCACGTTCAAGCCATGTATATGGCACTTACTATCTCCCTCTCTTGTAATGATGTTCTAAATTGTAGGCTGCTACATCTTCATGATAAATTTTACTGCAGTCCCAGCCCACTTATAAGTCAGGTCCGTTTCACTCATTTGAAGTGTAGGACATGGGTGCACAAGGGGAAGATGTATGAAAGATTTGAGGAAATAGTATAGTCAGAATCTGTAAATAAAAATATGCACAAGAAAGGTTTTATCTACACATAGTATCCCAGAAACAGGGTTGGGGAATGAGTGACTCTGTGTTGTAGGTAATGTTTAGGGAGCATTCTTAGCATTGATTAATTGTTAAATAAAACTTTTTTTCATAGCTGAAAAAAGGCTACAGGTCTTTGTCACAAAGAATTTCATACCTGTGCCAAGACAGACCAGCTATACGGGCCAGAAAGAACCCCAGAGAATAGCCAGCTGCTGGAAATATGGTGCCAATGATCCATAATTTGGGTGAGATAATCCAGGAGCCTTTGTAGAGTATTCCCCCAACCACAGCAATGAGAACGATGAGGATTGCTCCCACAATGGAACCAACCTGTGAGGGGAAATAAGAATGTGTGAATACAAGACCCCAACGAGATTTAATGACATTAAACATAGTGTCAGACATGCCTGTGAGTGTCTCTGAGTCACTGAAACATCTTATTAAACATAAAACCTAAAGTTTATGGCAATGTAATTCACAGCAGGCAGACAGATTAGATAGCTGCCGTTTTTTCCAAACAGGAGATGTACGATGTACTTCAATGTGTGACTACAGATATAGATCATGGCACAGCTATAACAGGTATCAATAGCAGATACCTATAAAACTAGTCTCTTGAAGCCTTGGCTATAATTGTACTTAGAACTGGAGATTAGAAATAATTTCACAGGTGTGATGTGAGCAAGAAATGGTGCACACATTAGAAAAATTTCCCCAGAGTTGCTGGGAAACTGACAGCCTAATATCTAGTACAATGCACTTTTCCACCCCACTTCTTAGGCAGTCATACTCTGGGGCTTAGTATAGCATATATTAACTAGATGCTAGATTGTTAGTGGTGGGAAATTATTTGCCAAGCGGAGGAGTAAATCTTTATGTGTCTGAAAAATTGTGTTTGAAAACTGGCTATGAGCTCATACAGCGTTACTACATAGACATAGTCACTGAGTTGATCTTATTTCCTGTGGCTGAATGTACTGAGATCTTCTCTGCTGCTTGCCAAAAAAAGTGATAACTCGCTCTTCTCAATATCCAAGTGAAATGTCTGCCCTTATGGCATATGTTGCCAGGGATCTCACCGGCAGAATTCTGGGCCTAAGCTTAGGAGAATCTATTTCTCACCTAAAACGCATATTCCCATTGAGTTGGCTTCATCAGTCTTTGGTTGAAGCCTTTTTAAGAGCACTGAGTGAACAAATACTTTTGTTTGACTGAGCTATTAACCACACACACCTTGGAAGAAGAAACATGGTCTGGCCATGACAAGCTCTTCTATTTCACCTGGCACACTCTCTTTGTGCTCGTATCTCCATTTCTCACTATATGGACCTTAATCTGACAGATATGGCTTAATCTTCACTTGAGGCTTCATTGTCCTACATAAAGCAAACTGTCAACATACCCTACTGTGGGTTGCTCACCCACCTGGTAAGAAAGAAGATGAAACATCATTTTGCTGAGAGAGCAAGCAGAGTTTCTTTACATGTGAGTGCAAGTCCATGCTTTTCCCTTGGCTGATTAAACAGGAATAGTACAGTTTTGAAATCAGCACTCAAAAGTATCCAAGTTCATAAGTAAGCTGTGAGTGCATTTGAAAATACAACACAATAAGCTAAGCGTTTAAGAAAATGAATTGACTTAAAAGGACCTTATTTGTGTTCTATGCTTCCTGAGCTGATAACAGAGAAATGATAACACAGGATAGATAGAATAACAAGTTGCCAGATTAGTTTTCTTTAAGAACATTTAGAAAATATATGTGTTAACTAAGAATGGTTCACAAAGTCGAAGGGTACTCAGCATGTCTGACAATCACTTTAAACCTAAACCTAAACTTAAAGTTCGGAATGATTAATTAGCTGTTAACACTAAATGCAACTAGGTTATTGTTGTTGTTTTTATGATGATGATGGTGAGACTAGTCTTTGCCAAAATCCCCATCTTTTTGATGCATCTGAAACTATCTTGCAAAGATGGTTGAATTTTGTG
This sequence comes from Charadrius vociferus, assembly GCF_000708025.1. Lineage (NCBI taxonomy): Eukaryota > Metazoa > Chordata > Aves > Charadriiformes > Charadriidae > Charadrius > Charadrius vociferus. The sequence goes on from NW_009646412.1 coordinate 1,065,783, forward strand.
AATAGTTTTGTTAGAATTTTTTAACAGTTGGAACATTTTCAATTTTTTTTTAATAAAATTGATTTCATCCTCAAAATTGCCCTTCAAAATCAATAAACTGGTTTAAAAGCAGAAAGGGTTGGGGGTTTTTTTTGATCCAGAATATTTTCATTTTTTTTATTATTTTGCATCAAAAAACTGCTTCCAGTTGACCTGATGATTTTCCTTCCAACTTTAGTTTACATTATAAACTGAACTTAATTACCGACATAATTGTAGCCAAAGACGAAAGTAGGCTCTTTGGATAATGATGGTTTCTAATAATGCATGCAACTCATGCATGTTTGTGCAAGGGGAAAGCAATACATTTCTTCAGCGTCTCATTTGTTTTCTGTTGAAAACTTCCTGGCTCTTATGAAGTCAGATACTAATACCATGAATAGCAATGCACCGCTTCAGTGGTGCCACTGATTCCATAATTTGTCCACAATTACTAATGCTTATATATCCTACCTTAAGTATGACTTTTGCTTTACTAGGCCATCTGTGGTTAACGTATATTCCCACCGAAACAGGAATTATAAGAGCTACCAGTGAAATTCCTGTAAAAAAGAAGAGAGAAGTTAAGACCATGTAAAGTGCAGAAGTTCATGAGAGGAGGACAGACACCGTGTAGAGTGGCTGGGGGCATGGAGCAAACCTTTAGAGGAGGTTTCTGGTATGTGCACCCCAGAGCACGCATGCACGCTGAACCCACACCTGCCCATTTGCTTTTCTATAGAGTCTGTTATCTTTGGCAGCCTGTTGAAGTAATTGCCATTCTGCTGAGCTACATGCTCATTCACCTGCATCAGAAAGGCAGACAGAAATTTGAGTGTGCTAATCATCACTATCCTGTGATGTGAGTAGCTATATTAAATGTTCATTTTGTCTGCAGGTGTTTCGCTACTGTACCATATCGACAACCGGTTTAGAGCTTCTTTTGTTTTGGTCTCCCCCCTCCAGTATTTATTTTGAAAGCACAAGCAATGTATGTGTTTTTTTTTTTTCCCCCAGGACAATGGGAAATGAAACTGAAGAATATGAAAGTGACTCTGCTGGCTTTTAAGATTAGCACAACATGGAACTGCACTTGATAAGCACTAGGGCCACAGCTCTGCAAAGCACTGGAGCATGTATTTCCAAATACTTTGACTATTTTCTCTTTGTAGCTGGATGAGATTTTTGACAGGAAGTCAAATGAAGCCACTCCTGGCTGTGTAGATTGCAGCTTTTCAGAGACTCAGCAGTTTTAATCACTTGCTTAATTATCCACGTGAACTTAAGTACTTTGCCAGATTATGGCCTCAGAATTTAGCACTTTGCAGGATTGTGCCTTAAAGCTGTTACAAACGCAGGGCAAGCAGCTATTCCTGTCTGTATTACTCTATGCTCTTATACCAGCACCATGCAGGTCTCCAAACCATTTGGAAAGAAAAACATTCACAATCTTGTGATAAATATCTGTACAATATTTATAATGACTTCAAGTCTTTTTTTTTTTTTTTTTCCTTGCAGAGGTGCAGATGAAGTGAAGTGATCTAGGTACCATGGAAGTTATTGGAAAGTAGAAGGATGAATATTTTTAAAAATCTGGAGTCATTTATTCATGACTCTGCAGGATGCTGAAGTAAAGGTGGTTGTTACTAGAGGAAGGATAAAGGACAGAGTCAGAAGGGAAAGTACTGGTTTGCTGGACTCACCAATGCTGTCGTAGGGGAGTACAATTGCGTCAGAATCAGTCCACATCTTGGTGTAAACAAAGAGGCAAAGTGGCATCATTCCCATTGCAAGCAGTGTGGAGCAAGTTGTCATGCTGATGCTGCAAAGAAATCGGTTACAGTGACAGTTCATCTCATGCTAGGCTATAGTCTCGCTCATTTTCTTATTACGACTTCACAGCTTATGAAATGTTGGGCAGGAAATGCTGCTGGCCACAGTCAATTTATCCTGTATATCAGGTTAGAAAAAAGCTAAATGGAAGGAATGGTTTCTGCCGAAAAGAAAAGAACATAAAATATCAACGTGCTCTGCAGCCACAGAACAATAACTTTCAGTGCAAATGAGGCAGTCAGACAGGCGGCCATCAGGAAGGTCTGTTGGCAAGTCTGTCTCCACACTGGCTGTCCGGCTGGCTTCTGAGAGGGTGGCAGGCTGGACAGGGTCAGATGGACATAAACCAGAGCTTTCCATTATACCAGCAGTTCTAGAGTGTTAAAATTTCACTCCAAAGTCAACAGCATTAAAAAAATAAAAATATTTCATCGTCTAGGATGTGTGATGTAATAAAATTCCCTTTTCTGGTTTGTTTTGCTCTAGACCAAAGAGTAGGTGTTGAGAATTACTCAGTGAAGCTGAGAATAAGTATTGTTCCTCCTGTGGTTTGTGCAAAACCATTTCTGTTTTAAAGATATAAATTCTCAAAACCATCAGGCCTGATACACCTTATATTAAAAGATGCATTTTGCTATAGGAATGAAGAAGGAAGAAAAGGCAAGACAATTAAATAAAGAGGAAATTCTCCGAATCTGAGTAAAAATAGATAAAACTATGTCTACAAATCACACTCCTCTGACATAAAAATTATGAGAGCGGGTTCTAGTTAAGAGACTTCGGAAACTTCCTTATGAGCCTCACTTCTGATTTCTCTTTTGTGTCTCTCGCCCTTCGAAAAGGGACTACTGACCCCATTCCACAAACTGGGCAGATCCAAAGAAATCTAGAACAATTAATACAAAGCCCACAGGAATATCCACATTAATTCTGGTTCCTGTCACTCTCTGCTTCAGAGTCATGGAACAGAGCTTTGTAGGAGACTCTGGCAAGAGAGTTCCTACACACAGAGAAAAAAGAGGCATGGGCTACAATTAAGGTCAGGTGAAGCCCTAGATGGATAAAAGAGCTTATTTTTCCTACCTCCATATTTCCTACATCGTTGTACTATCCCTGTATCTACATCTTGCTCCAAAGTCTGCATGTTCTCTAACCCCAGTCCCTGCGCTCTCAGAAGCTCCTGGGGAAGCTATGGAGGAGAGGAGAAGGTGTTTCAGAAGCAGTTGTTCTTGTGAAATATCAAGAGATGTCAAAACCAGATGTCCCTATGGAAAGCTTTAGAGGATATCACCTGGGTCTGAGTTACTAAGAAAGGTATAAAACCTCATACTTCACCTCCCTGTGATTATATGAGCAGCAGAAAATTAATTCCTGCCTTAACTTGTGGTCTATTTGGACTTGGACGCTTTGAAGTAGGATGGCAAACAATGGTGATGGGTTGTTATGTATAAATACAAAATATTACCAGTTACAAAAAAAAAAAACAACAACCTTGTCTGGTATGATGGGCAGGCTTTCTATAACACTGTGCTGGCTCCAGAAACCAGCCACGCTGCTTATACTGTTATTCTTCTATCAAGAACTGAAGATGCTTGCATTACCCTCTCTGCTCTACCTCCCATATCTTCTGGTCCCTGCATTATTGTCACAAAGGTACTGACCAAAAGTCTTTGACTTCTTCAGGTAATGGTCTTTACCTAAAGAACAGCATTTTATAGGTATTTTCAATTTACTTCACCCTCTGACAGCATCATGGGATATAAATCCTACTTATATTTATAGTATCATCAATTTGGATTTTTAGCACTGATTTCAGTGGCGTGACTGGGAACATGCAGAGCTGAGAAAGCATAGTTTAGCTCAGTGTATTCTTCCAAGGAAAGATTAGGACAGAATTTCAGACTTGTGTTGGATGTCTTTCCATATGTGGTTTCCTAGACCTGTATTTATTGAAATTAAGTGTCTTACAGTTCCTAATATCATAGGTCTTTCCCCAACAGTGAGGAAGTTGGTGATTAGCAGAGCTGACCTCATACATAATTCGAAAGCTGGTATTACATTAACACCTGCATGCGACAGAAAAGTTCACTATTTTCAAAGGATGGAAAAAATGTCATATTAAAACTACAAATATTAACATTCTTAGTCTATTTGCCCTAGCTCCACATCTTTCTTACTTCTATTATTTTTTCCATTTCTACTTCAAACTGGCATATGATAAATTGGATGAACGCTCCAATTTATGTTACTCTGTGGGAAACAGAGAAATGATCCTGTTTATTTTAGAGCAAAGTAATCAGGATATAAAAATAAAAAGATGGCTCATTTTTAAAGGCTGTTAGAGTTAATGAACCCCCCATGGAATTTGCGTCAAGAGTAGGGTTCACTTCTCCTGCATGTGTGATGTCCCAGGCCATGCCAGGTGCCTTACATATCTGTTTCTGAGTTCAGAGCACCCTGTCACCGAGACCATCGCACTTCACCACAAAGGAGTTTTTTCATTGCCCCCAGTATGAAGGGCTGCCTTCGGCAGTGGCGCCTGGCCTGTAAAACTTTCCCTCGGTTTGAAGACTTTGCAGAAGGTGCCAGGAGCAGATAGAATTACCCCAAGTGATTTTCATTTGTATTAGTTCCCAAAGAGAAAATCTAAGCCTGTCTATTCATTGTACAGAACACAAAAGGAGGGAAAATATTTTTCCACAGGTGGTCTTTTTCAAGAAACATTACTTCAAGAACTATTGCATAGCCACTATTTTGTACAGAGGATTCAGATCTTAAAATCCTTTGGTTTATTTTTACTGCCCAAGATCTTGGGAGAAACAAAATCACAAAAGTAGTTCAAATTTGGACAAAGATTTCATAATCCTTAGTATCTTATCCTCTTCATAAATGCTATTTTCTGCAGAATCTGAAGATTTACAATAAAGACATTTTCTAATATACACGATGCTGTTGTGGTATCTTCCTCATGAATTCTCAGTGAACCAAGGATATTTGCTGTTCTGTTTATACTTACTACTATTACAGTAACTAAACATCTTTACAAGAAGAAAGCTCCACCCCACACGGGCTGGGAAGTTAAGAAAAAAATCAGACAGTCCTTTTCAATATAAAGTTTACAATGTAAAAAGCCACATGAACTACTTAAAGAATGACAGCTCTTACCTTAGGTCCATGTCTCCATCCACCCAGTAGGCGATGACATTGGAGGCTGTGCCCCCTGGACAGCATCCCATGATGAGCACCACGACAGCTTGAATAGGAAGCACGTTAAAGGCCAGGGACAGCAAGAAGGCTGTGAGAGGCATAATTCCAAACTGGCAAAGGAAACCCACAAAAATGCCCCAGGGTCTTTTTATGTGGCCCCAGAATTTCTTAATGTCCACATTGCAACCCATGGAGAACATCACCATAGCCAGCATGATTGTTAGAACAGTACTTAAAACTATGCTCAAAGTTTCATTAAAATTATCTTCTGGTAACACGCAAGATGTACCACTGCAAATAGTAGCATTTGCTGGACAAGTCGTGGAGTTTTCTGCCAAAGGCCTCGTGTTAAATTGCTGGGAAAGAAGGTATGTCTGCATTTTGAAATACAGAACCGCTCAGTACATCCGAGGCAAACTTTTAAGCCTGTGTGAATTGGTTGGTTGTCAGTGACTCCTTTTAAATGATCCAGGAAGCAATAAAGTGCAATAAATACTGGAACATGCTTGCTATTCTTGAAGGGTTTGGCACAGCGCTGATTCATATGGTTATAAAAGTTGCACTTGCTTGGTATGGTGACAATTAATCATTTATTCATATGATAATGAAGAATCCCACATCAAGAGGATAGCTGTGTTAATATTTAAGAGTGCAAAGGAGTCTTGTGGTGTAGCTGAGCACACGGAATGAGAATCACAGGAGGAACAGAAAGTTTAGACTTCATTCTTTGAATTTCTTGCATGCCTTCGGGAGAGCTGCTCGTGCGTGCACCGTCACTGGCATTACAGAGGTCTGTGGGGCGGAAAGGAGTGACCAAAACACAAGAAACCACGAGTAGAGGTCCTGAGCTAGGAAGCTGCAACTCTTACTAAGTGATGCAGTGTTCACCATGACACACAGGCTCATTTGAATGCGGTGGGATCCTCATTTGGTCGTATTTCTAGTATAACAGAAGTTATGACTGGTGTACAGTGATAACTCTACCACAGGACTGCATGCATATTTGTGTCAATTTCGGCTCCTAAATGCAACTTTTAGGTAATCTTTCTCATTCTCTCTACGTTTCCACATAATCCTGAAAATGGTGAAGATCCCTGGCTGCAAAGTTTCCCATGATGCAGTCCGATAACATGTCACCTGTATTTTTGGCTTTGGCACATGGAGAACTGCCGTTGCCCTGACATCTCCACATCCCTCCAGCCTGGTCACTGGGTGATCACCTGGTGGCTGCACTTCCCTGCTTGTGTCTTGCATTGCTCCTGGCCATGTCCACCTCCACACTGAGCTCATCAGCTGGGGAAGAGAGGAGAGTGGAAGGTAGGGAGGGGAGCAGGAGCCGTAGGATGTGCTTATTTAGGTGGCATGGAGATTTGTGTTCCTCCTGGCACCTTCTGCCAGACGCAGCTGGTGCAGTCATGCTTTGCTTCATCTTGGGCTGGAAACGGCGGGTGGTGAGGAGTGTGGGGTGGCAAGAGTGGAGGAGGAAGAAGAGGTGTTTGCTGAGGTGACTGTGTGGAGTGGGGAGCAGGGCGGTGGGGCCAGCATGCTGCTTTGGAGCTGTGGTACCCAGCCAAAGATGACCGTGTCCCCTTCAGCACGGCAACACATTCAGCACCCATATTGGAAATGAGGGTGCAGGTCACTTGTTTTGCCTGGTGTGGCATGAAGGCTGGGAGACAGATTTCTTGTGCCTGGCTTTGGTGTGGCTTGTTGTTCTCCATCATCCCCAACAGCTCCCAAGGGATGAGAAGTTGAGGCAGGGCAGCTTCATTGGGACCCTTCTGGGGTGTGACAGCTCTGGGATGAGCTCTGGCTGTGCTTATGTCTTGTTTGTATGTGGGAACAAAGGAGTTTCTTGGAGTCCTCGATGTATGTGCCTCCGGCTGTGCATCCCTGTTCTCCCTCCCCTGCCTCGATTCCTGTCCTTCTCTTGGGTATGCTTTCCCATGAAACAACATCACAGATCAGTCAGCACTTAGATGTCTTTACTGTGCTTATCACCTTACTAGGTGGATGCTGTGCAAATATTCATGCATTAAATATCACAATAGCTTTGTGCTGCTGATATTCTGTAAGAGTGAAAGAAGACAGAAGAGCAGCCAGATGAGGCCTTCATGCCAAAACAACAGCAGCAACAGCAACAACAACAACAAAGCACTAGAAAGCTGGGGTAATTTTGACTATACAGCATACCTGAATCTCAGTCTCAAGCCTACCAAAGTCCTTGGATCTTTTGGTTGGTCAGAGGTTTACCCCTCAAGCTTCCTTCAAAATTGGGAATATTTTCAAGGGAAGAATTTTAATGCTTCTTTATCTGTACCCAAGCTTTGGAGCAGAATTAACTTCAAGTGTAGATCTTAGACTAAAACCAAGTCCGAAACAAAAAGTGCAATTGATGCCCCCCAAGCATCTTTTATTTTCAATACAGAAATATTTTTTACTAGGGTAACATGCTAAATGGTACTTATCTTCAGCAAGCAAGACTCCCACTGAAAGCCTCAGCATTTTGTGCTTAACCTCAGTGTGCAAAATGATAGGTGTTGCTATCTCCTTTTTTATTTTAAACCCACGAACCGTAGAGGGGGAGCTGGCTGTATTAGAAAGGATTTCCCAGCATGCTCAGATGGCACCTGTTTCTTTACAAGGGGGTCAGCTAAATGGCTGTATCTCCTAAGTCACTGTTGGGTGCCTGATGGGATAATGTCAGAGTAGCTTTATCCTCCCAGGCAGCTGGCAACTCCTACCCTGTGATTAGTGCCACATCTGTGTGACCATGATATGTCTAATAGAACAACAAGAAAGGTATAAGGAGTAGATGAAAGGAAGAGAAGGCTACAAGATCTCGGTTTGGCAGAAATCTTATTCTCCTTATTAAGCTTACTTTCAAACAGAATGTTTTAGGAGCTTTTATTTTTCAATCCTAGTCTTTTAAAGGGCTAGTTAGTTTTTAAAAGCACGCCTGTATCAACGTTTTCTATAAAACCTGTATCAAGAGTCTGCATTGGCACTTGCTTCTTGTGGAAACTAAAATGTTTTGACTAGAGCATCTTGAAATGTCCAACAAACCTTGGAGCCAGGGGTGACTTTCCTAGGCCTGTAAATATCTGTGATGCTGTGGGAACCCAGAGCGAGTGGTTTGGGAGAGGGGATGAGGGATCTCCAACTCCCAGCAGCTACTTCTCAGGCAGAGCCCCATGCAGGGGCTTGATTTCACCTCCTCCCTCCCCCTGCCAAGCGCATGTCTGAGCTGTGAAGGGGTGCTCCATGCCATCCTCCAGAAACGGCACAGAGGAGGTGTCCCTGATGTTGGTCTCCAGCCTCTGCTGAGAGAAATGAGTGTCCAGATCTCGTATTGGAGTTTGACTTCTGGAAATGGAGTGGAGACCTTCCTGCTCAGGCTTTGGGCTCAACTGAGGACAGATGGGACATCAGCTACTCACCTGCATGGCCTTGTGGGTCAGGAAGTTGTGTAAACTCAATCTGCACATACTGCTAGGTTTGCCTTTGTTTCCTCTCCTCTATTGTAAAAGGGATGGTTCTGAGTCATTAGTTCATCAGCTAACTGCATAAAACCTTAGATCACGAAAAACCTTTCTGGAAACAGAACTGAGCCCTTCTGAATTCAACTTATTATTAGGCTGACAATGCTACAATTTAGCACAGATGCTAATAACTATTTCAAGAAATCCTCATGTGTTGTTAGGGAACTAAAAGCATATCCAAGACATTGAAATATTCACAGGTACAGTCAAAAACTTGGTATGTTGCAGGAGGTAGAGTATTATCAAGTAGGCAGGCGGATCTCTCAGGAGTGCTGGATTTCAAACATTCTTCTAGTCTGTTTTGCTTTTTACCATGTGCTTCTGGGGTCCAATCCACATGCAGGCTAGTGGGAGAAAATAGATCAATAACCCCAAATTTGGCTGCTTTCCTGTAAGTTTCCCTGGCTTCCTCAGGGGAAAAGCAGCTTTTCAGAGATGGTTGTCAGGGGTACCGAGCTGTACAGCTTCTGTTTTGTTGCTTGTTTTCCACCCGGCTTATGGTGCTTAACTGGTGAGATGGACTATGTACTGCACTGTGAACCCAATTGGCATCTTTTGCCTATTCCTGTTATGTGCGTTACTCAGTGTGATTTCAAATATTTGTTACTGATGTTCAGAGAAGAAAGCGGCAGTGAGCCTGCTGGCATTTTGGTGATGATTAACATCCCCGATCTGATTCTGAACACTGTCAGCATACCTCAAAAATGAAAAGAGTCAATACTTAAATAGAGAAACACCGGCCTAACTGTATGTTTGCATCCCCAAACTACCAAATTGATGTATTCTGAATTGTCTACTTGGATTTTTGTGGTGATGAGGTTGCCAGCTTATGCAAGTGAGTTTAGCGTCATTTCAGCAAACAAATCCAGGCAGATGAAACCTGTAAGGATCTGTCCCTGTTCCGACAATTAGATAATTGATTTATCCATTAACTCAAGCAGTTATAAAACATGAATAGTAGTAAGTGCATACAGAGCTCTACACTGGGAAAGACAATTTAACAGTTTGTCTTTTATGGCTGTCTGGTGCTTATTTCTGTGATGTTTCTCTTAATGAGACACATGTATCTTCCCTGTCTGCTTAATTCAGACTCTGAGATGCTTCTTAGTATATTTATGCCTTGGTTAGAAGAATCTTGTCTTTCAGATAATTGATTTCCTAAAGGCAATTATCTGCTTTTTACCACCATCTTTAAAAAAGGGGCAGCAGTTATATCCAGTATTGGTGACCTTGTTTATAACTTTAAACTTTAGTATAACTATGGATGGAAGATTTTCTGGGTGGTTTTTTATTTTTTTTTTAGAAGTTGCACTACATGATTGGAAGTTTATAGAGGGCATTAAGAAAAGAAAATCTCCATGGAATAGCGGGAGTGAAACTTATGACATTAAAATACATCTAGCTTAGGGTATCTTCCTAAAGAATACTGAAATGTCAACTGTAAAGCTGACTTACTGCATCTTTACATTTCTAGTTTTACACTTCACTGTCTGGTGCGTACATTCACATTCTGCCTGTAAGACTCTTGAGCTGAGTCTCAAATGAAACATCGAGGGCACGGGTGCTCTTGCATCGGGCTGTTGATGAACTCAGCTGGGAAAAACCCAGCTGATGTGTTATGTACTTGGATTACAAGTAAATTTAGCTTGCTGCTGTACTAGCCCTGAGAGGTGCACCTTACACCCACGGCTGAGCTCCTGCACACACTAAGTAGCTGCTTTGAGGAATACGGTTCTGCTATGATTTATCAGAACTAAATCTCTTGTGTGCAAGGAGGAATACCTAGCGCATTTGTATTTTCTGATACATTTCAGCCTTGTCTGTCTAAATCATGACAGAAAGTGTAATCTTTTGGTGTACCCATCTTCCGTAGCCAAATGCAAACACTTTCAATAGAACAGAACATCTCGTCCCAGAAGTGCATAGTTACTATGCAACTGCAGGTAAGTGCATGCAAAAGCCTTAGACTTCAAAGAACTCCGCTCTTTTTTTCTGATATGTGTACGAGGGGAAATCTGCACTTCCACGCTGTTCAGCAAGGACTGTCTGCTATGAGACAAATAACCAAAGTCTGCCAAAAGCGGGAGCCAGACTTTTGGCTGCCAAACTGCAAGGGTGACCTCTGACATGGATTTAAAAGCTGAAATACAGAGAATTCCGTAGTAAATCACAGAAATTATTTCTGCTACCACCTATAAAAGTGTAAGTTTTTGAATTATTCTATTGGGTCAGAATCCCTTAATAAAAGCATGTTTTTCATGTTCCTCAGCAAAGATTGAGTTTGGACTTCGAGGGCTAATACACCATGCAAATATTTCAGTGCCTTTACCTGTCCTTTCAAAGTTGTAATTTTAATTAGTAATGAGACTTAATTTGGGGTAAGTGGCCCAAAAAATTAGATGTTTAAATTCTAGATCAAAGCTCTAATTGATTTTAAAGTCTGCAAGGTTAAAGAAAAACGAAGTTGTTACAGGAATTTTTATTTTATAACAGGAGCAAAATTGACTCGTCTAACTTCGATCAGAAGGGGAAATGACTTATACCATTTCTTGTTTGCTGTTTGTTGGTTTTTGCATTTATCTTTTGGCAAGTAGCAGGAAAATGGTGTTTTTGCCTGCAGTTCCAATGCCCTTTCCCACCATCGTCTAAGCCTGGAATCTGGCTGTGCCTTTTAAATTTTTTATTTTGATAATTGATAAATGAATTTCATGGTTTTTCTTTGACTGAAATAATAATAGTAATGATAGTAATAATAGCAATAGCAATAGCAATAGTGATAGTAATAGTAGTAATAATAATAATAAAAATAAATTTAATTTTCTATCTGCTGTTTCGAGAAGTAAATGTAGAGCACAAAAGGCACAGCATTAAAGTAGAATAAAACAGATAATAAGTGAATAATGCCCATACATTCATTTACTTGTCAGTGGATGGGATGTAGCTTACCAAGGAACTAAGTCAGCACTACAGAAGCAGATCTGTGGATCAAAGCATCTGGTGCTGAGGACTTTAAAATTTCCCTGTATGTAATTTGGGTATTTTAATTCAGAATAGGTTTAGTCTGGTCCCTGATCTAGGTGTCCCTATCACGTGCCTTGAAACTGTCTGAAGGATCAGTCATGGGTTTGGATCTGTATGTCCCTATTGGAGTACATCTGCAAATGTACAGTGGGCTTTTTGGCTTAGTTATAACCTGTTAAGGGAAACCAGTTTGCACACACCAAAAGTGCTCTGCAAAACAACCTGACACATAGTGAATGGGAACAGTTTCGGGATTTACTTCAACAGTGCTCTAGTGCTCCAGGCCAAGACAAGCAAGGGGTTGAAGCCTTAGAGCATCCACATCGTCTGCACTGGGCTGGCTGGTGTACCATGGGCTGTGGGAGTTTTGTGTCCTGCAGGTGTGGTGGCCGGATGGAACAACCTAGGGCATCGAAAATACCATTAGACACCTATGTTTAGACAGCTGCATCCCAATCTGGATAGCTGTACCGGAGAAGGTGAATTGTGCTCTGCTGTGCCTAAGGCTCTCTGCTGAGAACACGGTAAGTCTCATGTGAACACCTCTGAAGCAGACAGCTACACAGAGGATGTCGACAGCCAGGTTTTACAGAGCACATCCTTTAATGAACACAGAGACAAGAAATTTGAGGAGGAGAAGAAATGTCACTAAGTTCCTGCTTTTAGTTTGCCCAGTGAGTTGAGTAGGAGCAGAAAGCCATGCAGCTGGAATTGCTTCATGTAAGCACCGAGCAGGACTGCTGGGAATGGGAAAATGAAATGAAGAAGAGGAAATGTAAAAGTAAAGCTGTGGGGATTTTTTATGCTTTTGTTGGTTGGTTGTTTTTTGTTTTGTTTTTCTTCCCATTCTTAAACAAATGTTTTGCTTTGAATTAAGGCTTTATTAAGGAAAGCAAACAGATTCATTAATTGAGGAGGTTATGCCCCTGTTTCAAAACCGGTCTGGTCTCTGTCAGTACGGGAGATTCAGCTCCTTAGCGCTTCTTTTTCTGATTTACAGCAGAGATTTGAACTCAGGCTGTGCACATAGCATGCTGGGAGGTGCTGGTCTCAGACTGTCTTCAGAGGAGTGGCTTTACCTGTACAGCTCAGGGGGCAGACCTGGGACCCATACATGCCATCTCTTATGTTGGTACCCAAGTTACCGGTGACTGTTCTCATGTGCTGCAGATTTACAGAAAGTTCTGAGTCAGGCCGAAATATTTTTTTCTGGTAAACATAAAGGAATAGTTTCTTAGTTAAAACTGTCTTGGATCAACCTGAGGCAACAGGTGGTAAGATTTAACTAATGCTGATTCTAGAGCTTTTTGATTGCATATGATGAGGTGTGAGGGAGGGGAACCAGATAATGTCAGCTGTTGCAAGCTTAAGATCCCACTTGTGCTCGATGCTGTGCAGGGCCATAGAGAGCACCACTTCCCACCACTTCTGGTTTTTTTCTTCTAATATTCCTCATCTTCCTTAAACATATGGAAAATGCCAGCACTACAGGTACAGAAATGAAGAAAAATCAAAATGTAAAAGGGTATCTAGTGTATATATAAATGACATATAACAGGACACCTGTTCTGAAAAGCCAGTCTAAAACCATTACCCTCTTCTCCTCAAGGAAAAATTTTATCTGCATGTCTATCTTCTTAACTGAATTTTAATTTGCTTAGAACACCCATCTTCATTACAGTGGATAATATTGTCTGGAATTGCATAAGGTTTCTAGGCCTTTAAAACTTTCAGCTCTTGATGAGACTAATTTGAGTGACTTGTGTGGCTGTTTGTTTTCAGAATACCTTTTATTACCAGGACACATTTTTAAAAAGTTCTTTAAGATTTGACTTAATATCTACAAGGTCAAATATGATTGTAAAACCTTCAAGAATGCTGTGTAGATGCAACTTTATCTGGGAGCTGCTGGACTCTTAGTGCTTGGGAAATTTGAGCCACCTACCTGGATATTTGAAATTTACTTTAGTAACACACTTTTGGAAATTCAGACAGGTGGCTCTTTGGTTGTGGAAGTCGAAAATATGGAGGATATGGTGCCCTTGATCTGGTGTACCATAGTGCTGACATAGCTGATGATAGGACCAGTACAGTCTCTGTGTGAGCATTTGCGTCATGGGCTTGTGCAAATGTGGGCGTAAGTCTCGATTGACGCTTGGAGCTATACAAGTAGAAGAGATGGCAGTAATGAAGTTTCATTATTTAATAGAACCTAAGTAATGTTTTTGGCCTTCAGTTAGCCATTTGCATTCCTATCTGAGAGAATCCATGCTTAGATGTTTGGTGTTTTTTCCATGCAACATCTGTCAAAATGGGCAATCCCACAAAAGCTGTACAGCGTGGTGGAAGTTGTGCACATCCATCAGTCGAAAATCATAGAATCATAGAATGGTTTAGGTTGGAAGGGACCTTGAAGATCATTGAGTCCCACCCCCCCTGCCGTAGGCAGGGACACCTCCCACTAGACCAGGTTGCCCGAGGCCACGTCCAGCCTGGCCTTGAACACCTCCAGGGACGGGGCCTCAACAACCTCTCTGGGCAACCTGTTCCAGCGCCTTACCAATGCCAGGGCATAGGTCTGTGACCTGCACCGGCTCCCCTTCTGCACTGCCTACAAGAACTGGAAAAGGACCTGGAGCCCCTGTTTGCTCATGCCTCCTCTCTGTCCTAGTGAATATTTGATTACACCGCATGGTTCCTTGCGGGCAGGCCGAGGGAGCGCTGGCCCGGAGCAGCCTGCCGGCTGTGCCCGGGGCACTTTGCAGATGGCTCAGCCGGGATCTGGCTGATGCAAGCTCAGGTCCCTGTGGGTAGAGACGGCAATTTTAATTCTGCTCCCCCCTCAGCTCACATCAGTTTTTTTAACTGGTGGGCCTTGGGGTAGAAAAAAAAAGCAGAGATGCCAGACATACTTTCTGCATGTTAGTGCACCTTGCCTGTGCTTTACGCCTGTCGGTACCGTCGGTGGAGCCGGGGCACGGTCAGGCATAAATGACAGCTCCGTGGACGCCTGAGGATCTCACTAGGAGTCAGACTCCCGCAACGGCAGCCTGGTAGTACAGTACCCGCAGCTCTTCTGGAAGCCTGCGTGCCCGCTAGCGTGGATATCTTTTCTGAAAATGCTTTTCGGAACTATTTCCATCAGTTCTATTTTTGAAATTATTTGCATGAAGATACAAACTGTGTTTTTATGTTATTGCTTTCATTTCTGATACAGCTGAATGTCTCCTATTTGGAGTGTAAGGAATCAAAAAGGTGGATTCATTCCATCCTATAAGAAAAGGAATTTCCATACAAATATGTAAAAATAAACTTATATAAACCACTACATATATACATTTATATATAAATTAAATGCAACATGAATAATGATTAAATATAGGCAGTGACGTGCTTTTTTTTTTTTGAGATAACACCTGTGTTTTCTGAGAATTTTCATGTGACTGAAGTGACTCTCTTAAAAACTTTCCTAACCTCCTTCAGTAAATGACAACATGCTTAAGGAATTACCTTTTTTTTTTTTTTTCCTGATGCTGAAATAAATATAGGCAGTATTAGATTTCTGTACATTGAGTTCTTCTGTAGATATTTCAGTAACATCTGTTTTCTCTTCATGAGGATTTTGTGATCAGTCAAAAAGCTGGTAACCTACTGTCAAGTGGCGTTAGTTAGGAAAAATCCCCCATGTTGTTTTGAATGCATTTATCAGAAATGGGGACATGTAATCTCTAAACTGTGTTTTTTATGCTCCTAATGATTCTTGTGTGATTCAATGCAGTTTATCTATCCCTTTGCCCTCTATGCTTCCATTTGCAAATGTAAATGTATGATTATTTACATAAACAGTATTCCAGTTAAAAATGTTTGAAACATGTTTGAATGCTTTTAAAAGCTTCAGATATTAACTGGAAGAACTTGCTTTCTTTGTCTTCTGATTCCTGAACACTTGGACTATGCTTTAGTGCTACTTTTGAACTCTCCTTCATGAAATCTGGGAATTATCTTAAAATGAAAATTAGGATGCTCATGCATGGAAAAAAATGTCACTGTGAGACTTCAACGAAATTCATAAGTTTGTGACAAAAACTAGTTATCTCTCCTCAGTATTATCTGTAAAAACCTTTCAAGTGAGTTTTAAATAAAAGTGCATGGGCACAATATACTAATGTAGATGTGGTTTTTGCAACAGTCAGGAATATAAAATTCATGAGTGGGACTCATAAAAAAATGGGACAGCACCATATTAACCGATGTATTAAAATTTAAATATTTTATTAACCCTCTTTTGAAGCAGTTTGTGTACTTTCTGGCAAATAACAAAGTTATGGTCCAAAAATTTTTCATCTACATCTCTGAATGTGTGGGTTTAACTTTCCCCTCCTTGTTTTTAACCAATGTGACCTGGAGGTATCTTGCAGTGGAAATAAAAATATTGAAAAAGGAAAACTTAAGAGTACAAGCTAGATCCTTGGAGACTGAAGTAATACCATTAGTGGACAAGCTGAAATAAAAAAGCAGCTCCAATTTAGACAGGCATCCTGGTGAAGTCCATTTACATTATAAAATATTTGTCAGAAGTACATATTTTTTTAAATAGGCAAAAAAACCCCACTGGAAATGAAAGCAAAAAGTCTAAATTTTTTAGGTCACCCAAGATCTTGGTTAGGGAAAAAAAAAAAAAAAAAGAGTAACTGAGTTTTAGTGCCAGCATCTGAACGAACTCCTCTTACTTTTCCTCTCTGCAGAAAAGCTGCTATTTCTGTAGCTTTTACGTGGAGGAACAGTCCTGTCAGGCGGACAGTTTATTAATGTAATGTGTATGTATTCCCTGGAGGAGATGTCGTGCCCTGGTCCCTCTGTGGGGGCAGATGCTCAAGGCTAGGCACAGGTGACACATTTTGAGGGTATTGCAGGCTGCAGCGGTGATGGGACCCAGGCTGCACTCTGAGCAGCACAGTACGAGAAAAATCACCAAAGCAAGGCACAGGTCTCACAGCTCAGAACTTTCCTTTGGCGTAGGTTGACTTTCCACTTGTGTCTTTTTGTTAGCTACACATTGACCTTGAGATTTGATATACACTGTCGGGGAGACAGGCCTTTATCTCTTTAACCTGCCTTGTCTTATGTGTTTCCTTTGGTATCTAAATCCTCCTTCTCAGATCACTAGCAAGAATGAAGAAAACCCCTTGTTAAATTTGTAGATTCCTAGAACCAAGCTTTTAAAAGCAGTCTCTGAAGTAGGAGATAGATAAATTTGTGTTTATACATACAGTACCAATAGTACCATGGGAAAAAAAAGAGCCTTGTAAGTTGGGATTTTCAGTGCTAAGATGTGAATGCAGCCAGGCTTTAGATACACCTGTGCTTGCCAAACCTTGTGTATCCTGATAATGTAAACAACAGGAGCTCAGAACTTCAGGGGAAAAATGTTTCTGTGTGAATGATATCACTTCTATTCAGCTAAGCCTGGGTAAGACACAGACCATGACATACCAAATAACAGACTTGCTAGCACAGACTTGCTAGCAATAATATCATGTGGAAACTGGGAAATATTTATTCAAATGAAAGATAAACCACTCTCTAATAAGGAAGCCTCCTTTCTTCATGTCCTACAGCAGTTCTTAAGCAATATTAATTTTCTCCCCATTCTGTGATTGAATGACTGAGTAGTCTGAAGGTCTCCTTTTGTTTTCAGAGCTGCTTGCACTTGTGTTATCAGCGCTGAACACACCTGAACAAATGGCTCTTGGTGAGATGTTTGATAGGCAGAACTTTCCAGGAATCCAATGGTCCTACTGTTGCCCTCTGTGTTCGTCCTTGGTGGGACAATAGTGACAAAGACAGACAATGATTAATGCCTCATCCCCCCCTGAAATGCTCTTTCTCCCCCTGAAATCCCCTGTTGTCTCTAGCCCAGGATATTTTTACACAATGGAGAGAGGAGAGGTGAGATATGAAGATATCCACATCCGAATGAGACATTTTCCCTTTCTGATCCCAAGAAATGAAACCCCTCTGAGTAGCCACAACTCCATACACGGTTAACTGGATCCCAAGAACCGCTGCAGGAACTGGGAGCTCCCTGAGCTAGAGGTTGTCTCTTGCCCTCTACAGGCTTTCCAGTTCATTACTGGGAACTACCTAATGAGGAGGATTTAACCCTGTGGTTTTGCCAGTTTGATGAGAAAGCTGACAAGTCATCTTGTCCTTTTCATGTTTGTTTGTTTTTTTTTTTAACCCTTTTTTTTATACCAGGGGGACCTCTGGCATTGGCAGCAATGTGCTGTAACCACAGTGGGTAAGCTTCAGCTAGGGCTGAGGGCTAGGAGTGAAAACATGTTGGTGAAATTAAGGTAATTATGGAAAGGTTTTCTGGAGAGATGTGGAGGCTTTCCTTCTTGGGCTTGAGGAGGACCATAAACAGTGAGCAAGATAAATAAATTCATAATGCCAAGGATTTTCCTTTTAAAATGCTTTTACCCTACATAAGTATAAGTAACAGCAGATTTTTTTTTTTATCAAAAATCTGATTCAGTTAGCTATTTCTTCTGTTTTGAGACTGCCTTTTCCATCCAAGACACTTAAGTAGGAACAGCCAGTTTATACGGCATTCGTCATACAGATTCTTCAGCATTTAAGTTGAAAAGGGTATGTCCCTTCATGCTGTCATTATTCAGCAATATGTCACCTCGGTGAATCATTTTTTACCTCAGGTGAAAGAATGCAGCATACTGAAAAGCCTGTCATCATCCATAACTTCCGATGCTTATTGCTTACTCACATGCTTTTTTCAAACCCATGAAGCACATGTTTTTCTGATTTCTGCAGTAACATGACTTCTTTTAACAAAGTTCAGACCTGCAGCTCTATTGCTTTTTCAAAATTGTTGATACACTTTCAGAGCCATGATGGCCTCGTGCCTTCAACCAAGCCACACAGCAATTAAAGTAACAGACTTTAAATTCCTCAGAAAGTTATACTGAATGTATGGAAGAGCAGTGACTACGCAGAGCTGTTAATGATATACTACTCTGCTCAGCTCAGACTTTCCCTGTGTGGGAAACTACTTAGATCGAAGCTGTGTGAGGAAGTGATATGGAGAGAAGAAACATTCATAAACTAGGCAAAGAAAATAAAAAGCATTTGTTAATATATTGGCACAGTCAAGCTTAGGAGACTCAAACTTAGTCTCCTAAATTAAGGACAAAGACAAATAAACAGCATTACCATAGGTAATTATCCATTACCTATTTAAAAACTGGGTAATACAGTACTTAATTAATTCTAAGGCAGGGCAAACTCACTTTGGCTTTTTAATATATATTTATTATTATTGGCACCTGTAATCACTGTAAATGACACAAATGTCCTCATTAAATGATGTTTGAATTGAGCTCTATGACATGCTTGCAACAGCCCATCAAACCTAAAGGTGCGGGTGATTACTAGCAATAGTCTGACATTTGGTTTTCACATTGAAAAATGCTGGACAGCAAGAGGTGGTGGAAATGCAAACAGTGATCAAATACTGTAGTAACAAGAGACACTGTTCAATCCCAAAGCCTTCTGACTGCCCCAGAAGGCTTACACTCCATGGGGCATGGGGCTGGACTCTGGATCCATCCAGATGACCCATGGGGCATGGGGCTGGACTCTGCATCCATCCAGATGACCATTTCTAGCATGAAGAAATTCCAGATTTTAGTTTAGTAACACCGAGTCTGTCGGTAATAAGTGTGGGGGAAATATCCATAGGTATAACTTGCAGATTGGGTTACAGTCTTCAAGGTACTTAAAACAATATTTTGTTACATCTGTATGGCAGTTCTCAATCTTCTGTGGTTGGGATAGTTAGGCTGGAAGTCTAGACCACTTGAACATATCACATGCATAACTTGTGGTAAAAGAGGTGTGACTGACAGTAAAAGTAGCCCACCATTATTTTTTTTTTTAATGATAAAATTTAGAAAGTTATCAGCAGTAGGAAAAAAGACAGCAAGCAGAATGCCTATATCACCAGCAAACACTTAGGCTGGAAAAGATAAACACTTGACCAGCCTCCTTTTGCACCCACTTGTCATAGAAAGGGAATGGCGACATTATCTCTGAGTTTATCTACTTTAAAGTAGCTTCTTCTTTGAAACTCTTTCACAGAATTTCAGAGTTGGAAGGGACCTCTAGAGATCATCTAGTCCAACTCCCCTGCTAAAGCAGGAGTGCCTAGAGCACATTACTCAGGACTGCATCCAGGTGGGTTTTGAAAATCTCCAGAGAAGGAGACTCCACAACCTCCCTGGGCAGCCTGTGCCACTGCTCTGTCACCCGAACTGTAAAGAAGTTTTGCCGTGTGTTGGAGCGGAACTTCCTGTGTTCCAACTTGCACCCATTGCCCCTCGTCCTGTCACTGGGAACCACTGAGAAGAGTCTGGCTCCATCCTCCTTCAACCCACCCTTTAGATATTTGTAAGCAATAATAAGGTCTCCCCTCAGCCTTCTCCTCTCCAGGCTAAAGAGACCCAGATCTCTCAGCCTTTCCTCATAAGGGAGATGCTCCAATCCCTCAATCATCTTGGTTGCCCTTCGCTGGACTCTCTCCAGCACTTCCCTGTCCCTCTTGAACTGTGGAGCCCAAAACTGGTCACAGTATTCCAGTTGTGGCCTCACCAGTGCTGAGTAGAGGGGGAGAATGACCTCCCTCGACCTACTGGACACACTCTTCCCTATGCAGCCCAGGATTCCATTGGCCTTTTTGGCGGCAAGGGCACTCTTTGCTACAGAGAAGTAGTTTTCAACCCGCCATTCTCAGACCCCAAAGAGTCTATGAGCTGCTTCAAAGTCATCTGAGTCTCAAAGCACTTTACCTCCTGAGAGAAACACAAATTCAAATTTTTGCAACCGTGGATGATAAAGTTCCCCTTCTCAACTTGTCAGGCGTGGAAGAGTGCAAAAAAGCTTTTGCAAGGGCCCACTCCTCTCAGATGCAATAAACTGTACAAATCTGCTCCTGCCTGTTTTAGGGAGGAGCTGAACACAGATGCTTTTCTAGGAGGCATTCAGGAGATAAACTTGGAAGACGCTACCTGAGCAGTTTAATAAACAGAACATCTTCAATTATTTTGATGATTTTACTGAAAACGAATAGGAAATATGAGGCAGCAGGAGCAAATGTGTGTATAGGTGTCATTCAATGTACATTTTAGTGTATCTTACATTATATATTGAGTGTATAGCTTACATTATTTTTTATAATAAAAATTTTAAATTTCAAAATTATTCCTTCTACAGTAATGTTTTTGCCCACCTGTGAGTCAGAGGCTCCCTGCCACCACAGAACTTGATTTGATAGAAAAAAATCTCATGTGACAAAACTACAAAGATGTATGCAGCCATGAGAAATCTGGAAACAGACCGTGGTAGTTCAAGATAAGTACTTTATGAAGAAGTGGAATTTGTGTAGGTAGCAAATGTAGCAGGAAGCTTGATTGGGGCTTTTTTCATCTTGGGAACTGTGGTCACCCTACACAGTATGAAGGCATTGGGCTACTGGTGTCACTGACCTGTGGAGGAAGAGGAGGACAAAGAACAGACTCACATGACTTTATCTTGAGCCTGATATAGCGTCTTGTCTACTGACATAGCTGAGCCAGTAGCTCTGTTGGTTATTGTGGTCTGTATCAGTAGGTGTTCACTTTTTTTTTACTTCTGTCACATTAATGTTAGTTATGAACCTAACAGTTAGTTAAGCATCTAACAGTTACTTTTTTATCCATGTAGAGTACTGTTTTCTATCTGACTTCTGCTCTAGATACTTTTCTCTCCCATCTGATACAGTAAGAAGATTCTACCTATTCACCAGGGACTTTTAAGTTATTGCATCAAAATTTTAGCTTAGGAAAGGAAGAAATGAGTAAAAGTGAATGAAACTGAACAGCATCGGTCATGCTTTTTGGTCACCCTTCTTGCCAGAAATAAGGATTTTATGGGAAATTAGTGAGACTGACCTTTTGGAATTGCTTGTCCCGCTGCCCCACCTCGATAACCCTCCAGAGGGGTTCAGCAATGGAAGAAAATGACACCTCCAATGAGCAGAAACAATTTTCACCTCGTAGCCTGGGTTATAGACCTTCACAGAACCTGGTTGTTGTTTGTGTCACTTCTACTATCAAATCAGCATTTCATTATGAAGAGTAAAACCTTAAGGCTGTTCTAAATCCAAGTGAAAAATGGCATCGCTACCTTCCCACCTTTTCTGTATTATGTTACTCCTCTTTACAGTCCTGTCCTTTTGTCTTAGCTTCTGGTGAAGTCCAAAGTGTTGGAGAAACATGCTTATTCTATGGACACTGAGATGAAATAGGGATTCCTGGAGACTGTGTTTCAGTTTGATTTCTGGCAATAGTTTCTACATATAATAATTTTGATTCCAAATGCTCTGAAAAAGCTTTAGGGAAATTTTTCTGTATGCTTTTCAATTTATGAACTCCACCATTTCTTCCGTAGTACACTAATTTTGTAAAAATTTAAGTGTGGTCAAACCTATATAGTGACAGGACACTTGATCTTGAATTTTGTTATACTGTGAATGATGTTAGAGATTTTTTTATTTTTCTATCTGATAGATC
>NW_009646412.1:1088108-1136107 GCF_000708025.1 Charadrius vociferus
AATGCCTGACTCTAAAATATATTCCACTGATATTTTCAAAGTTCTTATTAATGAAAAATGAACGTGATAGTCCTACACATTTAACTTGACTCCTATCCTTACATAAAATGGCTGAATTTAATTTAAGAGTTGAAGGACACATTAAATGCGACTTAGATTTATGGAATGTAGAAGTTTTACTTTTTTGGTTTCTATATGTTTAGAGATTGTTAAACAATTGGTAATTATTACAAATAAAGAAACCAACATTTGTCTCAAAGGTATCTATTATGGAGTAGATAAGCTGTAGGAAAACCCCCCAACATTTAATTTATTTGCAAGTGAAATCAAAAGCATAAAGCAACCTGGCATCTAAATACTTAGGTCTATTAGTGATACTGTTGGGCTTCATGAAGTATCATATTTGTGGCAACGTTAAAAAAAATAACTACTGCAAGTTTATGTCAAACGCTCTCTGGAATTGCTGAATTGCTTTTCCCCTCTCAAAAACATAAGCCTAAGACCTTATATTTGTATAAAATTTTGAAACAATCAATCATGGAAACAGCATCTGATTGCAGAAAACATGATTTTTAAATCAATTTTTCATGCTCCTATATGGATTTAGTGCATTTCTTGTTTTGACATGTCTCATTTGTTAAATGTAGGAATGCTACTGTAATTTCTCTATGTTGTGTTACAAGTTAGAAGGCTGGATTGCAAGAATTTTCTTCTTTGTTTTTGAATTTTTCCTGAGTTTGGAATTGGTAATTTTTTTTCCTAATACATTTCTTTGTCATGCCTTAGAAATTATGCTGTCTGATTTCCATCTGAAAATCATTTGTGATGCCCAGTTCCCATCACAAAAAATTCTTGGGAACAGCTTTGACAACATGATTGGATTTTAAGACCTGCCTGTTGAGAAGAAATATACTGATGCTCCTTCTAAGGTTAAATTTCACGAAGGAGAGGACTGGATTTTGATGCAGCTCTCTGTGTGGTTACTACACTTTAAGGCATGTTGGTTTATGACCCTTTTTAAAAGTACTTATTTGGGGGAAATTGCTTTATAACACAAATGCATACAGTGAGCTGGATACCAGTTGCTTTGAAGAAGATATGTAACATTGTCATATATGTAAGTGATAGGCCAGTGGTCATCATATTCCCAGGAAGGTTCAGCTTTTATTTAGTAATCGGCACAGAGATTTACTGTAGGACTTTTGAGTGGTGAAAAATACTAATGTTGAATAATGTATCTGTTTTGTATGGCTTAAGCTTTTAAAAATTTTCTGACATGGATATCTAATGCTAGAAAATGAGATGTTCAGATTCTCTTTTTCTTCAAAGGTGTGTGAACATTGTTCCAACAGCTTTTGGTATGAGTTAAAATATGTATACTTCTGCCTAGAAAGTTGTTTAATGCCTGTGAAGTATATTGCAATGCCTATGAGTTATATTGAACTAGTTACCTTCCTTCCTGTCAACCATGAGATGTCTCTGGCACTTTTTCAAACAGTGTTACCATCTACATCGCCCATCTACAATCTGGGGCCACATTCTTGGGGAGGGTTGGCTAAAGATGGTTTAGATTTGGCATCAAAGTAAATTTTAATGAAAATTTCTTCACAGCTGTCAGCTTTTTTGATACAAGTTTACATGCTGAGAAATCCTTTGTTGTTATTTACAGCAATTTAGAAATACCTCAAATGAACAGACTTCTTTCTAGGTACCCTGTCAGGAATTTTTCACAATCACTGCTTTACCAAAACTTTTTAAGTCCTCTCTCTGTGAAGGTATTAGATAACTGGTGACAAAAAGGACTGAGAAACACCTCCACCCCCCAAGCTCTACTTTTCCTTCTTCCCTGGCCCAGTACAGTAACACATGGGCTTTCAGCATGCCTTCCAGCTAACACAAGAGAGGGGTTCTGATGGACCATATGCTTAGAAAATTAATAAGGATGGCTTTAGGTTTCATTTTAGGTAACTTGCTCAGCTGCCTGGATGAATCAGCTAAATTTCTGAGTGAACTGAAACTCCAATCTGTTTTGGACTCCATCCCAGGCAGATCTATTCAGCCATCCACTTAATTGCTAGTGCATCTTCATTTATGTACCTCTATTGATTTTAATCTCAGATGATTTATACAGTACCATAAGCAGGTAACAAGCCAAACCAATGACATTTCACTGGAGATGAAGATACTTATAAACTATCTTAATTTGTCCAAAATCTGCTCCTATATA
The DNA here is from genome assembly GCF_000708025.1 of Charadrius vociferus. Taxonomy (NCBI): domain Eukaryota; kingdom Metazoa; phylum Chordata; class Aves; order Charadriiformes; family Charadriidae; genus Charadrius; species Charadrius vociferus. The sequence continues at coordinate 1,090,336 of NW_009646412.1, forward strand.
CAAGGTGCCTCTTGCTGTGGTTGTATGTGTAAAGTTTGTACTTATGGCTTCTCAGCTAAACTTTTATTGTCTTTCCCACTACATATTTACAGACTGTTTTCCCATATTTTAAAAGTAAAGTACATTTCCTTTTGACTCAAAGATTTTACTCATGGCCTGCTGCCAGAGTTCCCTGATAATTGTTTTTCATTCTAGCTGTTTGTTATTGATACACTATTCCTGAATGTGTGTAGGATTCATTTGGCCTGAATTCAGATGCCAGTGCGATAAGGACCTTTACATAGTTATGAGTGATGAGCCATCATTGGCTTAATTCATAAACACGTGGAGAAATTAAGTCATTTCAAAGTAAGATTCATTTCACCTCTTTAGATCTTTGCTTCAGGGTGAAATAAGTCCTAGACAATGCTTTTGCCTGGAAAAGGGTTTATTTGTTCCTGAGACCTCTTTGTAACAGAATTAAGACTGAGTGTGCTCTTAGAAGGCCACAGCTGTTACTTCCTTGACTCTACTACCTGAATGTCCTGGAGCAGGATTAGATCTCAACTAAAATGTTCCTGTATGTGTCTGTAGCGCTCTTCAAATAGCTATTTAAAACAGCTTTAAACTAATGTCTGCAATGGTGCTTATGCTTGAATATTAACATAACTAACACTGCAATCAAAACAAGGGAGATTAACGTTGCACAGACGAGCTGTCTGTCCTATGGGTGTCTCTAAGCAGTCCATCAAAACAATACTTTGCTTTTTCTGATTATCTTGCAAAGAATTAGGAGATCTAAAAGAAAAGTGTAAATGAGAGAAATCTTCCTTGTTAAATGAATCCTGTCTTTCCACTTCAAATCACAATTAATACCTATTATTCCCACTTTTTCATTTCTCTGGATATATTATATTAAAATAGAACGATGCTTTGTGCAGACGGTCCAAGATGTGGAAACTGATGATCGCTATTCATGTTTTTCAGTTGTCCTTCACTGTGGGCAGTAATAGTATAACAGAGGGGACTCACAGTTAGTGAAGGCAAAGTAAGTTAACAATTTTAGGAGGCTGTTCACAGAGAGGATCTGACCATTTCGTTCTGCAGTTACCACACGTGTCATATGAGACTGCTCATCCTGGGTGGTGCGAGGAGGAAACAGTGGATCCAGGTGGGAAGCACCTTGCGAAACGAAAGTCTCCTTTTGTATCATTTAGGCTGGAGATTTGTGGCTCAGGTTTTGGCATTTTATCTGCAACTGCATTGGCTACAGCGTACCAAAATGAGGTCTGGGATGAGTTTGGGGGTAACTTGCACCCAACAAAGGTCTTTGCGACAGAGCTCATAGCTTTAACTTAGCTTACTTATGTAAAAGTTATTAGGATCTTTACGAGGTAATTTTTTAAAATCAAGCAGTCTATGAAGTACAAGTTTTTTTTTTTTGTTTGTTTGTTTGTTTTTTGAGGGGAAAAGAACCAGTATCACTTTTGTCCGCAGCTTCTCTCTATTTTTGAGGGCTAGTACATACCACGGCCCAGCACCTGGGGAACGGCAAAGCTTAAGCAAAAGAATTGATACAACTCACTTGGGTAACCTCAACCTGTGGTCTCGGTTAGAGGGTTAGCTCTAGACAGAATTAATTCATATGAAATGTATAGATCTCTATGATGCATTCAGACAGTTTAGGGCCACAGAAGCTGCCTGCACAGAACGACACTTATTCAAAGCTCAGTAGGGCAATGTTTTTCACAGAAGCACAATTAAGCTCTTTCTCCAATAAACTGGGGAAGAGTATGAACAAACATTTCTCTACCAATGTTGAAGAAAGATGAGCAGTTACCCAAGAAATACTATAGGACTACTGTGAATGCTGAAAACATTTAAAAATCAGCCTGACAATGTTAATGTCTTTTAGATCCGCTACTTAATTATGTCACTTCACAATTGTGCATAGTATCAAGTGTCATATTGAATCCGTGGTGGAAGTAGAAATACGTTACAGTAAAGGCACAAAAAGAGAAGCATTAGAAAAATATAAAACATGCAAAGTCTCAGTTCTTCATCTGCATTGCAAATTGAATTATAGAAACTGAAATTACCCCTAGCTCTCTATTAGCTCAATGAAGGTCATCTTATGGAATAGCTATATTAAATTGAAAATCGTTATCATAAATCTTTGTTTTCAATATGTACATATGGTTCACTGTGAAAATCAGATAAGTTGTGTTCCAGTGTATTGTTTAAACAATACATTACCTCCGTAGGTTTGAAAAAGTAATAGGCTGCTTTTATGTCTGCTGTACAAGGCTCATCTTCAAGAGATATAAATGGGGCTGAAAAGTCACAGAAGAGACTTTTTTTTTAGGTCATCTTTTAAAGGGATCTTTTAGAAGAAGGAAGGAAGGAATCTTTTAGAAGATAAGGTTTCAAGACAAACTGGAATAAAGGTATTTCAGAAAAAGAAATGCAGATAATTATATACTCCCATATGATGCTGTTCTTTTGTTCACTTGTTTAATGCTGCAGTGATGCTTTTGGCTTCTCCAGTAATTTCTTGTCCTGTTCTATATACTATATATAGTTCTTGTCCTGCAATGATAAATGTCTTCTTGAAGGTACTCAAAATATTTCAAGTAACAATTAATTGTAGAAGTCACCCTCACTTTCTAAAGCTCTGACTTTTAGTGCTAGAAAATGAATACAACCAGTTCTCATAACCCAGCTGAGGGCATTGTAAATGTCGCTGAAAGAATAGCACCTTCCTAATCTAAATTAGCACCTTTTAATTTAAGCACTTGAGATTTTGTGATCCTCCCTCAAGTGCTTTCCAGATCTTTCCAGACCTGCGTTGAAGCAGTTTTTCAATTTTCTTAACTTACCTATTAGTCTAAGCTCCCTTTTGTCCCCTGGAAAGAAAAAGGTTAACCAGTCCATGATATGGATCACCAAATGGATTGATTGAAGAGAGTGCAGATTGCTAGTCTTTGATTAGATTTCAAACTGTTTCTCTAAACAGGATAAATTCTGATCTAAGGATATAACACTTTGTTGAACTGAGTCAATTAATAGGTGTTAACACAAGTTACTCCTTCCTTTTTGATGTTTTTTTAAACTGTGGGATAAATTTTCAAAGAAAAAGAAAATAAAGGAAAAGCAGTCTCTTGCTACCTACATGAAAATGAAATTGTGCATTGCATAAAATAGGAAAGCTATGTTACTGTTTTCCCAAGTACTCAGTGGCTCAATGAAACCCAACTCAATGGCTTAGTGAAACCAATAAGGCTTTATGTGAGCTCTTGAGCACAGAACTCATCTGATCACAGCTAAAATCCCTATACTTGACCTCATTATTTTGGAAAGCACTGAGATTTCTCAGTCGTTCTCGATGCTTTATAACATTAAGATCAACATTTTTGGATGAGAAACAGCTTGTGAAATACTTATTTTTATTTGCCTGCTGGTGTGTTGCTGCTTAAATTTGCACTGTATAACTAATTATAGCCTTAGCAGCAGTGCTAACTAATTTTAAGAATAGCACAAAAGACACCCGCACGCCATCTTCTAACTGCACCTCACCTATTAATCAAGGAACAATAGAGCTGAAGTCTGAGTATTGTAACATCACTTTTTTTAGATCATGCCCAGCTCTGGTGTCCTCTGTGTGTGTTTGTACAGCATGCAATATAGCGAGGTCCTGGGCTGCCTTTAGGGCTCAAGTGCAATGCAAATAAATACACACAGCCTGTCTGTACAGCTAGTGTGAAGACCACCTCTCTTCCACCAGTCAAAAGAAATTATTCCGTGGCTTGCAGAGAAAACCCTCTCCAACAGTCTCCATCTGCGTATTTACACCACACTCATCGCTGTGGTAGTGGAGTGTGTTAATAAGAGTCGTGTGCACAGTGAAAGGAGAATATACTCATTAGTGTCTAATGTATTGTTCAAGGTTACAACGGGATGTAGAAGTTTAATGAGAACTTAATGGGACTTCTACTACTACCGATTAAGTGTATCTATCATTTTGAGGATGTGGGTAAAACTGCTTAACACTGTGAAGTTAAGGAAAAATGAATGCCCAGTATGTCACTCCCTTCTGCCATTAATCACATTCATTAGCTGCATTCCAGTGACAAGATTCTGACCCATTACTAGTGCAGTACTGGGAGGACCACTACCAATGGCCTGCTGATTTAAATACTAATTAATCACATTAACTACTATGACTGTTTTTGTTCTTTCTGTCATATATGGCTTGTAGATTAAGCTGACTGATAAATGAGAGTCCAGAACTTTACTGTATATTTATCACCCGTGGTGTCTTGCCGAAATCCTAGTTCCAGAGCAGGAGAGGCAGAGCTGCTGAGACGGCAACAGGGGGAAGAAGCAACACATCGCTGCTCTGCTTTAGAGGGCTTCCCATGCAGGAGCTCTACACCTGTAGGAGCCTGTCAGCTTCTACATCCCAAAATGGTTATTTATTAAATCCTGTTTTACTTAGTCTCTTTTTAATATCTAACTGTTATCTTTTTGGCTCAGGGGGCACTCAGGAAGGTATCACCAATTATCCCTGCTTTTATGATGGACTTTGTAAAGGTAGGAATGGTATTTTTGATCCGCTTTGTGTCAAGCAGATTTAATCCAGCCTCTTGTGGACATTTTTCTTTGTCATGGGGCACACTACCTCCAGTAATGAAAACAGCACATTAACATTTGAGAGATTGGGGTGGAAGAACTAAGTCAAGACTTCCAGATTTTCCAAATACAGAGACATTTATTTCTTCTGTGTTCAACAGCAAACCAGACAATATCTGGCCTTCGCAAATTGGTACGTGGTAACTTCAAGTTATTTTGCTATGTTATTTTACTTTTGTGAGGAAAGTATTTCTGCATGGTTTTGAAGACACTGAAGAGCTCATGTTCCCCAAGCTGAGGTTATTCTGGAGGCTGCTCCTGTCCTTAGCATAACCTTGAAATATCCCCAGGTGTAACAACAATGGCAGGTCTCCCTGGACCACCCTACATACTCCACTTTCCCCCAAAACATGCAACTATGCCAGGACCTGAAAAGGGCTTCCTCTGGTGGAAGATGAGCTGATGACTTGTGCATGCCCTGCAGAAAATGTCTCCTGGAGGACACCTGACCTTACTCTGGTCCTTTTACCCTGTGTTGAGGTTTTGATGGGAACCATGAAATGGTCTTTTTGCTCTTACTTCTTTTCTAAATTGCAAGAACATGTTGTTTTTTGGTTTGTTTGTTTGTTTTTTTTTTTAAGTTGAGAGGGTGAAAAGTAGAGAGTAAACCCTCTAAATATACATGCCTCACATGAATGTAGCAAAACAGTCTAACTGTATCTAGTAAGGTTAATATATTTTAAACTAAATCATGGGTGCAATGGCACTGTCAATATCATTTAAGAAAAAAAAAAAGAAAGAAAGGAAGGTGTAACCCAGCCTGTTCTTGCTCAAAATGCACTTATAGGTATGCTGTTGCTCTAAACTGTGACTTCTTCATAAGTTCTACATATTTAAATCTGGCAAGTTTTGTTTATACAGGAAGAGAGTACGTGAATATTGAATCTGAAAGATGTTTCATGTTTGATTGTAGCCCATTCATTCATAGCTCATATATGATTGTTTTATTCACTTGCTGAAGGCGGTTACATAATTCTTCCTAGCTTAGGGCTTTTATTGAATTAAATTAGTAAACTATGTCATTTTATATAATTGATATGGATTTGTATGAAACATGATTTGTCCACTGGAAGTTCTATGAATCCTTGAGACTGTTAGATTAAGGCAGATTAATTAATCATAATCTGCATCCTTAACAGTAAAAATAGAAGAATAAATGATGAGCTCATTATATTACAGTGTTAATACTTAGTTTTTGTTGTTGTCTTGCTGATTTCACTTGACTCCAGTACTTGGTTTGAACCAGAGGCAAGCCTGCTAGAACAAGTCCTTTGACTGATATCTTGCAGATATTTTCCCTTTTACTGCAGCAGGAGCATCACTGAACAAACAGCCTTTAAGAGGCAAGAGTGAGACTATTTGTCCTAAAAGCTGGCCTACCTTGAAAGTTTTTATAGGTTGTTAATCTTAGCTCAGGCATTTTAGGGCAATTATTTCTGTGGAGTGTGGAGCAACATACATAGTTATGGCTACCTAAGTGCTCTCTTTTTAAAGAGGTTTTCCAGCTACTTCTAATTATCTCAAATTATAGCCATGTGAACTTCCTTTTTTCCCTTATATTCTGTTTTGCCTGAAAGCTGTTTTTTTAAGTTTGATCTAATTCCTTCAGGCACTTTCAGGGGTGAACTTGATAAAGCAATTAAAGCCTTTCAAAATATGTGTGAATATATGTATACTTAAAGTTTCTCTGTGGCTCCAATTCTGGACAAGTTCTAGAGTTATAGGAGTCTGGAAGGCTATAAAAACTTTTAAATTACAGGGAGAGTTTGTGCTCAAATAACTATTTTTATCCTCAGATTTTGTGTCTTTAAGGAAAAAAAGTCATTCATTGTTAGTTTTAGATGTTAGCTGTTGGTTTTGCTTTTTTCTCTGTTTTTTGTGTCCTCATAATTAGATCAAATATATTTAGATTTCTTTAGTTTTCATATGCAGCCTGGAGGACGTGCTCATTTCAAAGCATTAACTGCATTAACTTTCCCTTTCACCAGCTGCTCCAGGCAGCCCTGACCACTTGGGCATGGAGGACTTGAACATAATGTGCTACAGAAAAGGCACCTGTCGTCTAAAAGCCTTTGCCTTCAGGTCCAATTCTGCCTTCTCAGAAACCCTGGTAAGCTAAGTGTCTCATTTTCTAGAGCCTCAGCCTCATGACTACTTTGCAATAGTGGCTCTTATTGAGTGCTCTTCTCCCACGTTTTTAAGAGCTTAAAAAAACACCTTATACTTTTTTTTTTTTCATTTTTCTCTTTTAGTGGTTTCAATTTTCTCTCTGATATGTGACCTCTGATTCTCAGAGTTTGCACGGTTTGCTTCAGCCTCTACCTGCAGAAATGAAACGGGATTCCTCTGCCAGTAAAGCACACACCTCCCTCCTTCTTTCATGCCTGAACTACCTGCCTTTGGGCTTCTCGACCTACCTCTCAAGCTTTTAAATAGATATACACACATCATGAGCGAATCCACAGCAAGTCTAGCTGTTCTTGTTTTAAAGAGATGTGGACACCTCCAGCGGTAACTTAATCTTGCGGCAGCAGTAGCCAACTGACTCCTGAACAAATGGCAGCTACATTTGTCATGCTTGAAAGTACCCTTCCTCTTGGTGCACAGCATGCTCGCTTGCGCTCTTAGAAGCACAAGGTGCCATTTGGATGCGGCTGTCACAGTGTGATTTGCTTCAGGCTTTTTGCCTCAAGCTGTACTTCTCTGTTGGTGTGTCCCTAATCTCTGTGGTTTCAAAGACCCAGCTGTATCGACTGACTTCTTTCTCCTGCTCATGGGGAAAATGCTGCTGCTCTGTGTCCTAGCGATGGGCACAGCTATCTGGACTTATTATTATAAGTCTTCTATTAGTGGACTGTATTAGGTTGTTTCCTTATAGCTGAGAATCGCCCAGGTTTAGTGATCCTATCTCGTCCCCACCTCAGGAGACAGTTAAAATATGCTCAGTGATACAAAAATTTTCAGAATGTCAACTCTTTGGAGCCTAGGTGGGATTATCATGCTGCTGCAATCATAAAGGCTGTTTAAAATTACTAATATTTTGTCAGTAGGGAAAAAGGCAGAATACCCAGGGCACAGAAATCTGAATAGCCACCTGGAAGAGCCCAACTTTCACCATGGATGCTAGAGGGAACCTAAAATAGCTGTGTTTCCAACTTTGGTGCATCACTCAGGAGTCTGGTGTTGGATAGCATGACTCCAAGCCACAGGCTGCTGAAACTTTAAGAGGGCTGTTTAAAAGCCTGAGTCTGCTGGCTACTAAAACAGGCTCCAAAGTTGGGTATGTAAAATTAGATGGATAGGCCTTGACATCATTTGATTAAAACATATTTTTTTAACACATTATTTTTTAGATGAGTCTGTCAGAGTAGCCTATCCGTAATGTTTGGGACTTAATGCCCTTTATGGCTTTAAAAAGGTTTAATAGCTTCCATTAGGCTTCCATTAGTAGTGCTGGAGAAAACAGGAAAATAAACATGCAGAAAGGCGATGATTTGTTTTGTCATACGGTATGTACTGATGGATGAAAATGTTTGTATACACTGCCCATGAAATCAGATAGCCATTACAGTACAGATTCTTCCTGATGCTTTGGTTCCCATACATATGGGTTCAGAATTGAAGTTAATAGCTTTCTAAGGTTAATGTCATAAGATCATCTGTAAAAAAAAGCAACTGGTCTCCCCTTCAACTCTTGTCTTAAATGAAGTTCAGTGATGTTCACATATGCTCTCCATAAGTTTGTCTTTATGCTCTGTTTACTTTTGCTCTCTGCATTTTACTACTTAGTCATGCCTGGCAGGAGACCTGTAAATGTTTTTTTGATGTACCTGCAGGGGAAGAATAGGGTATATACTCCACATTAAGTGGTTTCCACAAAAGTTTTTAAAAAAACTTTATTATTCCACATGACTCATATAACAGTATATTTGCCTGAAAATGAACACCAAATTTTAATTAAATATTTCTGACAACTATTTTCTAGGAACTTAAGACAATGAAGATAAACTTTAGTTCCAAACCATACCTGTAAAGATGGGTTCTTTTTATGCCACAGTTTTCTGTATCCATAACCTGAGAAAACTGCATGTGCAAATCTGTCCTGTCACCATAGGATCAGTTTTTTACCTTGATGGAAGGCCAAGAGTTTGGATTCTTTGAAGCCAATTTAGGTTACAGTTTACTTTGTTATTGGAAAGTACAGTGCTATTGGGACTGGCAGAGACTTCCATGGAAACCGCACAACTTTCCATATACAGAAAACTAGAGATTTGGGAAAATTTTTTAATTATCTCATGCCTAACCTTTATCGTCCTTAAGGCTTTCATCACAATTTCTGATATGTTTTCAATGGCTCTCTTTCCTACCTAAGTATAAAAGTAATGTTTGAACTAAACCTGTAGTTTGCCAGACTGCGTAGCATTATTAACTGCTTGCTTGGTGCTGAAGAAATTACAGACTTCTGTTTTTTATTTTTTTTCCCTAGAGGTGATTGCAGCATTCATCTTAATATCTTGTGGGTACAGAAGAGTGTTCCAGTAGACAGCAGGACATCAATTACAGATGTGAAGCATGCTCACAGGCATATGGGTCTTATGTTAGCAGCCTGTTCAAAGAATTAAGTAGTGAGGATCCAAGACAGTCCAGATGTTACAAATTTCTATCAGTGGTCACTGCAGCATGGAATCTCATGTGAGTTTCACTTCTTGGAATCATTCAAGGTGAGTTATATAACAAACCTCATAAATTATTATTATCAGGACAGGTTTAATGACTGATTAGCAGGAAAATTGAAGGATTAATTAACTTGAAATGTTCTTGCAGAGTAGCAAACAGTCTGAGCTTTTATTATGTGAAAAGAAGGTCTTGGCTTTTGTACAAGCGGTCATCCTACTTTTCAACTACCTAATTGGGTTTTTCAGTTCTCACTGGAGGACCAGATTCATTAAAACAGCATATAACTCTTGGGCAAAAAATATGCCTTAAGCACTTTACTCTTAAATTTTTAGCTATATTTTGCCTAAAGGCAGATGTTAAAACTGATGTTCAGAGTCCAAGTAAATTAGCTGAGGTTTTTTCTTTCTGAATTGAAAAAAATTAGGAGTACATTGAGTTCCTAATTCTCTAGATCCAATTGAGAATTGCTAGCACTTTTATGAAAAACACCTTTCAAGGTCTGTGGAAGTATTTGAATATTATAGATTAATATCCCTTTCCCCCAGCAACAATGACAAATTAATTTCACCAGCTGGGAGCATAATTTTTTTCTTGTCTCTTATGACGGGTGAAAAACATGATGGAGCAGAATGGCTATGGATGCTTAGCAAAGGTGACTCACTCATTGTTACCATAAATAGTGTCTGCAAGCATTCCAAGGCCAGTCACTGAAATACAGAATATTGTGTTAAATCAATTAAAATGGAAGTTGAGCATGAAAGCTGTGGATTTTGGGGAATTTTTTTTTAATCTCTCTCTATTGCAACACAAGGTTCAGAACAACAAATCCTGAATGATCTAGTAGGTCTAGTTGGTTCATGACTTATGAAAAATAAGAAAATAAAGCACTAGAAAATCAAGAGAGATTGCTTTTAATATCTTTTGCTGTTTGCACCTATAGGAGCAACAGATAAAACAAAGGAAAGATGTGGTGCTGTGGCTGATTTTCTCTGTTACAATGAACACATACCAGATACACAAGACCACTACATATTTCAAAAAATAAAAACACTATAATCATTACAGAATCCTTTAAAGCTTTTAGCATGTTTATAATAAAAATATATTTTTAAAGCCTGTGACAAACAAGCTTTGCAATGTTTCTTTGGACTAAGTATTAGCTGTCATAGTCTTCCCTCTTTTCCTTGCCTTTACAGAAATGAGGGATGAAGAGAATATGAGGTACTTTGATGCTAAATGGTTTTAGCCTGTGTCCCACAACAGAGGTAAATCTGTGCTGGAATTCAGTCCGGTGCTGTAATTCATTCGCTGTCCATACAATATCAGTAGAAATAGTTCTCCAGTACTCAAACCTAGATATTATTTTCAAAGCTAACAAAATTTCCCCCCTTGTAATGAGAACAGTTTGAGTTTGCTGGATGAACGAAAACCAAGAAGAACCTAATTCAAACAGCGAAGAAATGGAGAGACCCTCTGTGCTGGGAGTTGACTAAAAAGATTCCATTTTTAATTTTTAGGGTTTTATTACTTTCTAAAAATGTATCAGTTTAAAACCTTTTTTCTTTGCCCATTTTTCTTCATTCAACATTAGTATACAAATGGCTCAGACAGCCTATAAACTGTATAATTTAAGCGGAAAATAATTTCCAGAGGGAAAAAACACTTCCAAGTACAACAATATTGCAGTTTTGCAAGGATTTACATATTTACAAAACTGGTTTTGCATACAGGAAGAGGGGTACTCTTACAACTGCTTTAAATTCAAGGCCTATGTTAGGAATAACAGCTAATTGAAATGTAAATTTGAATGTAATTTCAGTATACTACAAAATAGGAATTGAAATTAGAAGTACATCTTTTTTAAGTGTCTTCGAAGTGGGTTTTATGTAAAGTAATCTGTCTGGTTTCCTACTACCAAAGAAGTATATGAAATCAGAAAATAACAGGAAAATTAGTAAATACGTACACCAAACTTGGATAGAGCTTCAGCTATGAAATGTATGGTTAAACAAAATGCACAGAACAAAAATACTTTATTCTATTTGTGCAAAGTGATTTTTCAGCCAGATCTGATGAAGATTGAACATCTGTTTTATGGAGAACTGTTGTCACTTGGTTCCATCATCCTTCTTGGTGACAGTGACAGCAGCTCCTGTCCAGAAAGGAGTCCTCTAGCCCTTGCTCTGAAGGTGACTGAGAACACTCGGACATTTTCCATCCAGATTAACAGAGTTGAGACATATGCAAGTTCTTGAGTTGAGCATTTCTACTCAAGCCTTGAGTACAAAGAACAGCAGAGAGAAAACTTCAGTGTACAGAGCTGAACTAAGCAAAGTCTTGTTAATAAAATTTCTTCTGATTTTTTCACCTTCTGAAGCCTTACAATGTAAAAAAATCCATATTGTGCTGCAATAAATATTGAAATCAAATACTGATCCTACTATAAAACACATTGATATGAAAATGCATAAGATTATGTGGTAGTATTTCCAAAGGTTGCTATCAAAACAGCAACACATGGACTTGTGGAAAGCTTAATTAACCTTTGGTGTTTGGAAAGTTACTACTTAGTTCAGCCACACTGAGGAGATTATCTCGCAAAGAAGTTGGAAAGCTGATGATTTGAACGCAGGCAGGCAATTATTCTCACTGGTAGACTATGTGCTGGTGGGCTCCAATTATATGCCAACCAAGCCTCTCTGAATCATCAAAGAAGAAATGTTAAAAATTCCCTTGGCTCCCAAGCATGATCTCTACTGCCATATGTCAGAGTGGTTTTCTGTATAATGCAAGTCCCTGGAAGACACTTCTTTCTCATCCTTGCATTATCACCTCTCAGAGCATCCTAAACAATTAAATGAAAGTACAGGCCATTTCTTTGGGGTGTATGTATTAGTATGTTCTTTACCATGAAATTATTCCAATAACCTGTTTTATTTAAAGATTACCATACTGTAGGGATGGAATAATCTGACGTTAGCTAATGACATTGAAATTATGGTTTATACAAGTCAAGGTCAGCTGGAAGAGAACAGGAGTTAAACATCCCACACACATGAGAGAATGATGACTGCTTATAAAGATGCAGGGGAAAAAGATCAGATTAATCTGCCAGTTCCAAGATACAAGCTGAAAATTTTTCTCTTTGCCTCAATGTCTACAGCTCTTTGACTGTATCACTGTTGTGAGCAAGTGGCTGAGAACTCAATCCTGTTATGTGCCTTGGGTGCACCCACAGAAGAGGAGCTGAGTCTGGGAGACTCACATTGTATGAGATTTTGATCATTCTTTCAAGTCTAAATTGAGACTGTCAAGATCTTTATTTATTCAGGCATATTTAACTTTCTTATTATGGAGTACTAACTGTCCCTTGCTACTTCTGATTTGCTTTTGAGTTGCTGGGATCAAGGCAGGAGAGGTGCAGGCAACTCCCAGGTTTGCAAAATGAAGAACCGTTGCTTTTCCAGGGATTTTTTCCATGTCTGGGAAGGTAATGTACCATTTCTGTATGAAACATTTACATAAACTGTTCCTTATGTTTCACATAAATATATGACCACTGTTATTTGTCAATTCGTTAATAACTGCACAAGCAGGTACATAAGACTAATGCTGTTGGATGCTAGATGAGATCAGCCTCAAAGGCAGTCATTCCTTTTGGAGAGACCATGGGTTGGAGTGACTGACCTTTCGCTCCCATAACCTTCTCCTTGATAAGAACTACCACCACGAGTTATTACGCACAGAATTCGACATACACAGTGATTGGAGCTGGTGGAGTCCCACCCTCATTATGTCTTGTTCTATTGTGTCTCTTAGTGTTAAAAATATATTATTGCAAATGTGTGCTACACATACCAAGTCCCAGAGTGTTAACATTAATAAAAGGAATATATTTATTTTTAAGGTAAAATCAGTTTGCTTGGTTGGACAGAAATAAATTTGCTCTGCTTCCTATCAGGAAATTGCTGTCAGGCCCAAACAGCAGATAAAATTAATTGACTCTTGATATATAAGAAGGAGTGTGTTTCCCTGGCTATTATTCCCACATTTAAGATTACAATTTTATGTTTAAGATATTAATATCAAAGTTTGAAGGTAAGTTTTCACTCTTATAAAGCATGGAAAGCTGCAAGAGCAGCAATTTTTGAAACTCCTGGGGAAGCTATGCTTTGAGACCTGCACTAGAAAACCACACCATCCACTGTATATAGGTTACAGTTTTGGCCCGTGTGTGTATGTATGTATATATGCCTATATTGTGTACTACATTTTTTTTTTTTTAGATAATGGTATTCTCCTGACTAGGTAACTCTAAGCATTCAGAAGAATAAAGCATAATGTACACATCAGCATGGCTGTAAGAAATTCCAGGCTTTAATTTGAAGGGATTTGAGAAGAAGTTTGACAGCATAGACGTAGAGATTTGGGTTGAGTTGGATTTTCATAAAGATGCCTTTCCTTTATTTTCTCTATTGCAGACTTTGGATCCTTTTTGCCCTTCTTATTTCAGTATCCTTAGATAGAATCTGAAGCCTTGTTAGGAGGACAGAAAGGAAATGTGGGTGGCAGGACATACACCCTGTAGAAACCTGTCTTACTTGCCTGTGACACTGAAGAGAGAGAAGTATTTCCTGGATGACTTTAGACCACACTGGACTAACAGGTATTTTGTCATGCTCTCTTTAATAAACATAACTATAACAATATAGATATAGATAATCTTGAATATTCCAGACCTATGATGTAGACTGAAATAAAAAAGTCACCCTACTTTCATATGTACAATGAAAATGTGAACAGAACTCAAAAGGGCTTAATTCATCCTTGTTCTAACTCTCTTAATTAGCATTAGACCATGCATTGATTTGTCAAAGTATTGTTTACATCTATATTGTAAAGTCAATTTAATATAATCTATTATATATAACATAATGTAATCTGTAATATATCTGCACATCACCTGGAATATATAAAGGAATAGCAGGGCATTAGAAAATTTGTGGTTCAAATGCTTTGAATTTCCTGATTAATAATGTAAAAAGTCAAAATAAGAATTCAATTTGTGCTTAAAAAAAATTATGAAAACAACATCTGTTATTTTGCAAGCTCGTGTTTGCAGGCATCATGTTTTTAATACAATTCTGATCTAATAAAAATAGAAAATTTTTATACACTATATAAACTGTAGGTTCATCTGTTAATAACAACCTTACTTTTGCTGCAAGCATATAGTTAGAGCAATAGTATAATCAGACTTCCAGTGTTCTGAACAGTCATGCTGGAGATTATGAATTGAAAAACAATGGTGTAATTTTTGTATGTGTTTATTCCTCCAGAGGTTGAGGGACCTCACAAGGTGCCATTAAGAAGTCAGATCCTATCAGGAGTTAACCACATGATGGTTGTTGAGGAGTTACAGAGCAACCCCAATGACTGGAGTACTGCAGTGCATTAACTGTTAAACAAGTGATAAATGTTCATCTGCTCCATCTGTTTCCCCAAATGTTCATGTGTAGGCATTGAGATCCTCATCTTGGTTATGTTTCCTGGGTGCTAAAATAATACAAACAAATTATACAAAGGAAAAAAAAAATGCTGGTAAAATTCTGTACCTTAAAAGTCAGTCTTTGTTCATTACTTATGTTCTTGAAATACCCATTATCTTCAGACTGCTGCTGACAAACAGGAAAGGGTATATTGGCTCCCCCAAATATTTGTCCTACTCCTCTCACCCATCCCGAGACATTTAAAGTAGTCACTCAGCAATTCTATACTGAACAGTTCAGTGTTTTAGACCTTAGTGGTGTAAGTTTCTACCTTTAATTGTAAACTAGCTATCAGTGATACCTTTTCAATTGTTCCTCTAGCAGCTCAGTTATCTCTACGTTGGTAACAGGAACCTCCTGGATGTGGGAACCTCCACTAGGTACGGCATACAAAGGAGATGGTAGTCATCATCTCCTCTGTCAATCGGAGTCTTCATTTTGTAACATTTTAGCTCCAGTACTGTAGAAAGGTGAACTACTCTGATCACTCCATGTGGATTAAAACAAAATCCTACTTGCCTCATCTATTTGAATAAAGGATTTTTCCAAATATGCAGCCCATTACTCGGTTCAAATGAGTCTTTCTTGTTTTGCTTTCACTGTGGGGTTTAAAAAAAAACTTGAAACTTTTCTCATCAACTCCAAGCTTTCCTCCAGGCATTCTTTGTCTATCACTAATCGCAATTAGTGTTGCTTGTTTACTTAATGACAAGCTAGCAGTTTAAAATAAGCTGTCTTATAATTCCTGCTCCAGAGTAAGAATAACAAACCTAAAACAACCAGTCTGTTTCATCCCAGGTCCAGGCAGAGACAAATTCCTTTTGAAACCTGTAATGGCAGGTGGGAGTTCAAGTAGAGTTCTGCTTTTTGGATGGTTTTTGCAGTAGAGTGTCTCCCAGACTCTAGGATCCCTTCATGAATCATTCTCATAGAGCAAGACTCTCTAAAGAATTTAAGAGGTGAATGTAGGACTTAGAACTGAAGTGTATAAAGCAAAAAAGTCTTATTCAAACCTTTGAGGTACCTGCATGCCTAAACTTCTCTGTTCTGAGAACCTCATCTCCTCTTTTTATTCTGAGCCTGGAGAAAATTTATAAAAAATTACTTCCGTTGCCTAAGTCACCATGACCATACCTAGATGGGATCTGAGAGTACTTCTAAGACTCTGGTGCCACAGGTGAGACAGAGTGAATGACAACCCACAGTGGGTCTGGATTTTAAGATTTATTTAAGAACTAGTGAAATGAGAGTTTTATCTGAGGCAGCCCCTCCCTTGCTGCCCTCAGTGCTGTGGTCACTAGGTCTTGCTGTCCCTTCCTGGCAGCAAGGCCACTGCTGGCCTGAGATGGTTGGTCAGAAAGTTGGGTTGGTTCCTACTGTGTTGCTGCTTACCATGACCCTATTTGGGTGTTAGGGGCCAAAATCACTGAGCATGCCCCTGCATTCATCTCCATGCAGCTCTGGTCTCCAGGAATTTCCCCCACTGCTAGCACACTTTCTTCAGTCAAGATCTTCATCACCTTCTTTTCAGCCCCCAAAGCCCTCTGTTTTCCCAACATAAACAGTCTATGTGGGGTAACACAGTGCATGGTGAATTTCAAATTGTTGGGTTTGGTTCATGTCTCTTTATTAACCGGAGGATTCAGGATGTGCCACTTTTGTTTAGTCCAGGTATTATCAAAGTTTACAGGCAACCCGTACTGGTTGCTGCTAGAAAGTAGCAGATTTCTGCATGAGAACTCAGAAGTTCAGCTTGCGACGTCCACCCCCACACCAGACCCAATTACCTGCCACCTGTTGGCATTCACAATTTCAGCTAGTTTTTCTCTACCCTGCATGTTCTCTAACTCTGCACTTGGGAGGTACCATGAGAGTAGCGTCACCAGTGCTTGAGTCCTAAGAGAACTGACCTTTCAGGAGCAATCCAGGACTCCAGTCACCTGTCCTAGGTGACACTTACCCTGTGTGCGTCACTTTGGACATCTCCTGAGGTTTAACTGCCCTGTGAAACCCAAGCTCCTAATGATCTTGTAGCACATTCCAAAGATAACCAGCTAAACTCCCACCAGACCTTGCCTACTGCTTGTTTCCTGGTTTTCTCCACATTCAAATAGTCAACTTTTATTGGTTTCTGCAGCAGACAGCATCATGGTTAAAGCATTATAACTTGAGCTTGGAGACTTCTGTTGAATTTCTAGCAGTAGTGCAGACTTCCAATGGGGCTCCTGTTGTCCCTCTGCAACTCAGTTCCACTTTTGCCAAACCTGTGTAACACTCTTTTCTGCTAAGGGAATACAGTACGCATAGAAGAGGTAATTATAAAGGACAGAAAACGTGAGCATGCTTTGGAGTTTCTTTTTGGTGCTGCTTTATTGCAGCATTCTGGAAGAATATTTAGAGTATTTTATTGTTATCCTTTGGTAGAGAGTAACCTGAAACAATGTTAGCAAGTAAACATGTTTAGAAGTGCATGCTTTCTTTAGGGAGGGCTTTTAAAGCAGCTTATTATGCTCAGATCCTCTATTCCAGCTCCCCTGATATCTTTGTATCTTCACTGTGCTCCAAATACCATCTGCTGCTGCTTATGTGCCTCGTCACTGAAACGTAAACTGAAATTCCTCCACACTGGCACAACAAGT
Source organism: Charadrius vociferus (assembly GCF_000708025.1). Classification (NCBI taxonomy): domain Eukaryota; kingdom Metazoa; phylum Chordata; class Aves; order Charadriiformes; family Charadriidae; genus Charadrius; species Charadrius vociferus. Next base: position 1,107,872 of record NW_009646412.1, read on the forward strand.
GTACACTGAAGAAATATCTTGCTCTATTGGTAAAAGCAAAACCAGAACCACATTACCATAGCAGCTATGGGATGTAAAATATTCATGGTGACCTGTGAGGTCCTAGAAGCTCTTTTTTAAGCTTAATAATGCAGTAAGTACAGCACCCTATTTTTTTTTTTTTCTTTTGGCTAATTCACGGTTACAGCTTCCACAAACTGGGTGGAATAATTCTTAACAGGGGAAAATCAGTGTAATGAACACATAAACTCTGTTTTTCCTAAAGATTAAATACAGTTTCTCTCATGATGCAGCAGCATGCTTTATGTGTGGAAAGTTTCTGCACTCCCACGCTTCTGAGAGCTTCCCCCGTGCAGCAGAGCAGAGGGCCGAGCAGCTTCTCTCTTCTGGGCTCCAGGCACTCTACTCTGAAACTACCGGATTTGTGAAGCACAAAATGCACAAAGTGCTGTTTGATATCGAGCTGCCTCTAAGTGGAAGATTTCAGTTAGTTCAGTAAACATTTTGATTACTGTTAAGTGTTTTGGTTTTGATTAAAAATGCCTAGAAGAAATCTTCCTTTGCTTGGGAAATGGCAACTTTGAAACCCACTGTGCTGTAAATCAGCATTATATAACTGCAACTGGGACCTGAAGACAGTTTTGTGCTGCTGAAAGACCATAATTTCTGTGACCGGTTGAGCTAGCTAGAATGGGGAAAGCTGTTCAGGACTGGGCTGGATTACTCCTGTTGTCCCTCAGGCACTGGAAGTAGTTGGTCTCTAACTGTCCCACCATGTGTCAAAGGAAGCTGTTTACTTTATTGTGGTGTAGAGCAGTTATGATGAGGCTTACTAATTTAGCATAAGAAAATACTAAGTACTGAAAATTAACTACATGTGGAAAAGTGGGTGGGTTTTTTTTGCTGTCCTCTTTTTCAGTTCTTGTTTATGACCTTTAAGCTTTTCGCCATATTTTTATGAGATAAGACTCTAACATTTTAATTGTAGCTGAAATGTTTTGGTAGTCTAAAACTCTGGATAAAAAACCTCAAATAAACCAGCAAGTAACGTGAAAATCAACAATGGTGAAATATTTAGCCAATAAAACTCTGGGATCCTCTAATTTATGGGTCTATTGGCTTTGTTCTTGTGAAGAATGTAGGACATGTATGAGTTGACCTGAACATAAAAGTGATACTTGCAGTTGCCTCTTTGCTTACTCTTCTATAGAAATGTATTAACCCAGTTTCACTGAAAGCTTCCCAAAACATTTGTTATTGGCTAAGCTGCTTTTAGTCGATTGGATTTGGGATAGTACCCTCCCACACCTAAGGAATGTTACACTGATAAAATAATGCCAACTCTTTGTATTTTATTTCCGATATCTTAATGTGAAATCGGCACTATAATTAGATAATTTGAAAATTTAATAGAACTTTCGTCCTTGAATTAATACAGACAGATCACAATGACAACTCTGAGCCAGGAGATGAAGTAGAGAAAGGATAGTGTGAACTGCATGGAGTCACTGTATAATAGCAATTTTCAGTGTTCTTGTAATAGGGACTGTCTAGTAATTACGGATTGCCTAGGGAGAATTTGTGAGCTTGGTGTAACAAATAATAAAGCGCATTATCATGATAAGTGTATGAATTAAGTTAGAATCTAAAAAAGTACAGAAGTTCAATAATTCTTCGAGGAAACTCAATCTGCATTAGCAATTTCACCAAAATGAGGGCATGTATTAGGTCCCTTATTGCAGAATAATGGAATTGTCTTTAATAAAAAATAGAGGTTTGATTGTAGAGCAAGATGGTAACTTTCATTGTTTTGGCTGTAATAAAGACAGATGCATGACATTATGTATTTAAAATGAACATTTTTACTTGCTAAAGCAATGCACATTATAGATGATATACATAGCACCAGACTGATAGATTGCTGGGAAGACAGAAAGAATGTCAGTTTGCGTTACCACAATAGCATTACTTCAAATAGCCCCTACCAATTTAAATGAGATAATAATCCTGGCTCTTGATCCACTATATTTAAGCTAATAGGATCCATTTCTTCTTTTACATACACTAGCACAATTTCCACTGAAGTCAATGGGTCAAGCTCTGCTCTTAAGCGCAGTTGCCCAACCCCATCCATTTAGTGTAGCGATGGTGGAATTTAGCCTGCTGGCTCATTTAATGCAGTGACTTTCCTGCCATTTGCAGGCCAGGCGGGCTGACATGTCCATTAGACCTATGGCCATTGCAGTCATACAGCGCTCCATAATTCCTTTGATCAATTAAGAAACGAAAGTGCTCCTGAAATTTAATTTGCTGTATCTTTATAGGCTTTTTTTTTTTTTCCAATATAATGAATCCTGAGTAGTGTAATTATCTTTAGAAGAGGCACTAAATAAAGCTACCAATTTAAAATATTGAACAAAGTATAGATTTGTGGGCAAAATGTAGCTTGTGCAAAGAATTATTCTATCTTCCTCAGTATCTTATGAAAATGCTGCTTGTCCTTTATGAGTGTATATCATAATGTTCTTCAAATTTCTTATCCATTAAAAAAAGACATTACCATTACAAAACACTAAATGGAAGAATCTTAGATTACAAAAAGTTACAAAACCTGACATATGAATGGAAATAAGTGCACATACACATCCAGTCAACATTTACTACCAAAGTTGGTTAGAATGTAGACCAGAATAGGCCTCAGTAAAATCTAATTAAAGTGATAAATAAAAATATAAGGTTGGTGTTTCCCTTTCTACCAGACTTTACAGATGGCTTTGCCACTTCTTTAAGAAAATTTTATTTTTAAATTATGGTACTTCTTGACCATATGTATTGATTTGAAGAGTGAAGTAAGTAGTTAAAAGGAAGAAAGATTGTTCTGTGGTTACTGTACAAACTTCTGAATTACTCTTCCTAGGTTCCAGTTTTGGACATGCTATCAATTTCCCATAGCATCTAAAGAAGTCTTGAATTAGTTTGATAACCATACTGTAAGTAACTCTTATAGTTCTTTATTTAGAAAGAAATCAGATATCTTGGAGTGCACGTAGGTAATACTGAATTTTTCAAAAGTACCTCAGCCCCTAGCTTCATCTTTAGGGGCCTAAATGTCTCTAAAATGTAGTTCTGAGAAAACAAATCCCATTAAATGTAAATGATATGCAGACTATATGTGCACTGGTAGTGCTTTCCTGGTATGGAAATATCAATATTCTAATGCAGGTAAGTGCTACAAGAGGAAATTCAGTAGAATCTGTAAAGTGATGCATATTAAGTCAGCACCAGTACATTAAATGACCCTCTGAGTGGAACAAGCTAAATTGTTCAAATTCCAGATATACTGGTCAAGGAGCATTAATGCTAGGAACTCTGCTGATGTAGCATGTCAGTCAGACAAAATAACTCTTAGTACCCCACATTAGCTTAACTATATGAATAGAAACTCACCCAGAGGACCTGCCCTTAGTTTCTAAATGACTTGTGAAGTGTCACATACATAAACTCTGAAACCATGTAGGCACCCTTTGGAAGGGTGCATTTTTATTCCTAAACACTCCCTTGCAAATACTCTCTGTTCGAAGTTATGAGAGTCCTTTCCAGATCTAAGAAGACACAACCCAGCGAGTGGGGATGTTGTGGTCCAGATGCCTTTATAACCCCAAGGGCAGGGCATCCTTTTGTGACAGGGGTTCAAGACCTCTCATCTAAGAATTAAGTTAGAATACAAGTATCCCATTTTGGCTCATTCATAGACCTTTGGGTAGAAGGTTGGCAGCATCCTACCAAGGCATGAAGGTGTGGTTTCCTTAGTTTTGCTTGCTCTTCCTCTTGGAGGACTCTGTTAGTTAGAAGTCCTTGAGGAGTTCAAATTTGCAGTGCACACACTGTGCAGATATCAGATTTATCTTAGAAATATTGCCACGATTTGATAGTGAGGTATCCACAGGGACCAAGAAGAGATAATTAACTTTGGTGCTTGACTGTCTGTCTGTTTCAACTAGATATTATTTCACCAATTTACATGACAGCCTTAAAGGACAGAAAGGTTTTTTAAGAAAAAAACAAATCCCTGGAATGAGCAAGTAGGCTTTGGGGTCCTGCCAAGGTGTGACTGCATGAAACCTTGCTTGTAGAGTGCTTTGAAGTCTTTAGAGAAAAGTGCATTAAAACTGCAGGTGGTTGTTATGAAACATGCAGAGACTACCCCCCTCAATTTTTCCTCTCCCATTGTCTCTTACTATCACCTAATTTCCTATTTGGCTTCCATCCTCAGCTCTTTCTAATACAATTGCCTGTTGGCAAAACTGCTTTACACACTGTCTTTGTCCACACAGTTACCAAGCACTAAACCTCCTCATATATCACAGAAGTTTCTTCATATTTTTAGATCTGTGGGAATATTTAAAAAAATTAGGTCTTCATGAGAATATTATTCATCCTCTTTGCAATTGACTTTGACCTTCTGTCATGTTTTTGTGCATGTTCTACAGCTCATGGGTATGACTGGTTTTATTTGTATTGCTGGCTTCTGAGATAGAAAGGCCAGATCCTGAATTCTCTGCTTCTAGCAGCTGAGAGGATTTAATACCTTGCTGTGGCTGAGGTACTGGGAGGGTAGTAATGTTGCATTCTGATTACCTAAACACAATTTGCAATATCTACACAGCTTAATTTTTAAAGCAACAAATGTCTTTATGCGCTCCTAAGTGAACTAAATGCAATGCCTTTTCCTTCCTGGTCTTTTTACCAGAACTCATTCAGTCTCGAAGCAGTAATGGGAAAAGTGCTTAATTTTCATTAGAAATACTTACAACGCTTTGGGAGCTTGCTTCTCTGTGCTGCATTGCTGCATGCAGGTACTTATTCTAGCCTCTACTGAGCGCTTAGAAGTCATCTTCATGTTAAGATATTCTTGTACCCAGCTGCTTCTCTGTCTCCTGAGGTTACCATACTGCCCTTAACCTTCCTTTTGCAAGCTTTGCTGTCACGGCCCGTATATGCAGTCTGCTCAGGGTCCCGAGCTCAGCGTTGCACTGCAGGCACGGCCACCTGAGAGCTGGCCGAGTGCTCTGCCTGCACCAACTGCTGCCAAACCCCCCTCCATCAGTCTTGAACTTTGAGCATGGCCCATTCCCTTCAGCTGGGTGTTTCAGCTGGGGAAAATTTGGCCACACATTTCCTGTAAATGACAGAACAGCACACGCTTTACCCAATTTATTGCAGAGTTTCACCTTCCTCTTGTTCTTTTGTTGCTGAGTTGCAGGTAAGTAAGATGATCGCAATTACTGAAAGCCCTGTGGTTTGTGCAGCGTTAGATTTTTCTATAATGAGCCGTCATTATGATTTGGGAGAAGCTTGTTTTGCTTGAATGGTTTATCAGAGGTTTGGTGTCTGTTAATTGTTTCTTGTTGTTGGTTTGTTTTTTTGTTTGTTTGGGTTTTTTTTTCTCCTTTCTTAATTTTTATTCTCTGACTGTTCTGTTTGGATTCCAAGAGAGAGGCATTTTTTTGTTTATCTAATACTTTAATTAAACTACTCTACAGTCTTATTCAAGCATATCACTGTTGGTATTAAATAATAGAAACAAATTGCCAGCTGCAGGACAAAAGTCAGGGACATGTTTTGAAGGAAGCTATGCAGTGTTACTGATGCAAATTTGTACTGATTCGCTGCAAATATAGAGCAGTGCTTTGACACTGGGAGGAAAGTATTTTCTCCAATGTAGATGGTGCAGTTGTGGGATGAAGATACAGAGTGGAAAAAGGTGTCTTGTGTGTGTAGCACTCGTTGCATTTCTGTTTCTGCAAGGGGGCGTCAGAATACAGCCCTGCAGATATCAGATGACGTGCCTTTCGCTCTCCTAGAAAGCATTGATATTTGTTCTTAGACTGAACTTTGTAAATCAATTGCCTTTGCCCTGTACCACCTAGGGATTTGCTGGGCGTGTTGTGAGGGGACATGGGTTTCCACCAGTGCATAAGTGCAGCTGTGGGATGGCGCTCCTGCATCACTGGACATGTGCATTCACCACAACAAAACTGGATCTCCATCAGACACTGATGAGTTCAGTGGCTGTACATCCGGTTGTCTATGGTCCGAATGGTTTGATGAATCACTACTCACGTGTTCGTAAGCACAGTTTTGTTTTAATAGCAGGCATAAAGACAAACCAGTAGAAAAGTGTGTGGGCCTGTGCTGTAAACTGGGCCACTGAAGAGGCACAGACTCTAAACAGATGTTTTAGAGTTCTTATTTGATACTCCAATCAGTTGCCAACAGCTTGCCTGGCTGAGTGCAACCCACAGCTCTTCGTCTGGTCAGTTCCCAGGTTTCTCGGTTTTTCTAATGACCTGTCTGGGAAGCTCTGTGGGACATGCATGGACTCTTCCAGATCAAAAGCTCCCTCCCCTTTTCTCCAGTATTTGGCGGGAGATATATATCGGCAGTCTTTGTTTTGCTTCTCTGTTTTGTTTCCCAAGATTTATGTAGCATCCTGTGGTCATACAGTACACAACTGATTTAACAGGGCAACACAAACTTGCTGTAACTGACTACTGGAAAATGACACTTCCATAAACGCCAGCCTGGATCCCTAATTCTGTCCTTGTCCTGATTTATGTCTCCTCCACCAAATCACTCAAGGCAGAATGATGAAAACTTTTACTTGCCTGCAGATACATGTTACTGCTTTGTGGGTTAAAAACCGTGATAGATTCTGTGCATGTTATTAATTTAAATTTGGTGACTAGCTTTCATTTGTATGCTGGTGACCTAAATATATTTGAATTACCTGTTTATTTACCATGATTTCCTCTTTTCTTCTGAGTTGGCCAAGTAATGCCCCATGGACTTGTTATTGTGAAGACGAAGTAGCTGGTGAGTGCACAGTGCTTTGCAAATGTCTGAGATACATACATATTTAAAAAGAATTTAATACTCCTCCATGACTTATTTTGCTTGTTGTCTCACACGTTGCACAGCATGCTAACAACAAAAATGTTTTTTATAACACAGGTAGTGTATGGTTTAATGTCTTTAAAGGCACTGTAGCTGGGATTAGAGGACTGAGGTATGTGGTACGACTGATCTAAGCACTCCATAGGCATGTCTGTTACTTCACCTTGCTGCATGCTTTTGTTTTCTTAACAGACCAAAAATATTTCTAAAATAGACAAGATTTCTTAAAATAACAGGCAGAACTCACTGGATTTTACCCATTTTAATATGGTAGTCTTTACTTGAATAATTCAGTGTGACACGTATCATCCAGATACGCAACTTGAATTCCCAAACTAGTTCATATGTGCATGATAATTCTCAGTATCTTCACTGAAGGTTTTGCATTTTTAAAACATAACCTAGTAGTGAAGGGGAGCAAAAGGCATTCTTGATGCACACAGAAACGGAAACAGGAGATTCAAGTTCTAGATAAGGTCTGAATGTTTATAGTTATAGCTTAGACTTGAATCTATATTTGTATTTGCTGTCTTTTCCTTCAATTTAAGCCAGTTAAATCGGATAAGTGTCAAAGATGGACAGTGTGCAGCGATTGCACTTTTGTCTACATTCGTCAAAGAATCTTGCTCCAGTGAAAACCTGAGCCACAAAATGGTTATCAATTACTATTTCTTTCTAGCATGCATAAATTAATATAACTTTAAAGTATGTAACAGGAGTGCATAGGGCACATGGGAGCAGAAGCCCTGCAGAAGTAGGTGCGGGTTAAAGAGCTTCTCTGCAGCTTGCAGGGGCTGCGAGCACACTCAGCCTTCCTCTCTGCCGCCTTGTCCCTTCATCCCTGGGCAGACAGACCAGTACTGTGAGGCGCACTGGGAAAGAGACACAGATGAGGACAGAGATGTCCAAAGGAGGTAAATACAGTGTTTTCTGTAGTAAAACTTGTCTCTTTGTCCGTGTGTGCAGGGTTACTGCATGCCCGGGCTTCCCTGAAGAGGCTTTGTTTGGTGCCTTTAGACTTTGGCCAAGTGCAATTTGAGGATAAGGGGCCGGTTGATGAGGATTTGCAAGCGCCTGGCACTGTGGCAGGAGCTACTATTGGGTGCCTGTAGTGTGAGCACGCATGAGTTTTACAGCTGGAATGCGCTGGGTCTGATGTGCACCGACTGCGCCACCCTTGCTGTGCACGTCCTGTGCGGTGAGTGGGAGCCTGGGCACGGTGTGCTACCCTGAGGAGTGTGGCTGTAGTGCCGGAGGTCTTTGTTGTCCCTTTTGGCTCAGGAAATCCAGACAATTGGGATTTCTTAGTCCCGCGTGCATGTGTAACTGCCTGGTTTCATCTGAATGAGCTTCAATTGCGGATGGGAAAAAAGGCTTCTTCCGAATCGCAGATTAAATCAGATCATGAGTTTCTCAAATAGGACTTCTGAAAAGAGCCTTAACATTATATTGTAATAAAACAATCTCTGTCTTAGAATGTAAATGGCTTAACAGTTGAGCTCTGTACCTAAATTGCATTTTCTGCAATATCAAGCCATTGCTACAAGAAATAAAGCAGGAAGAAAATAATAGCAAATCATACTGACGCTGTAAGCAGCACAGAGTACAAGAATGAAAAAGCACATTATTGTTTCTTACCACTTCTCTTAATCTCTCATGAAGTTAGTTTGTATGACCTTTAGCCACTTTTACTTGATGATATATGGCGTAGTACTCTTGGGCAGAGAGTAAGTCAGTTAATTTTTCTGTAAGAGGAGTACTCTTCCAGTTCACAGAGTAGCTGGAATTAGAGACTGGTGGAGCTACAGATGAGATGTCGTGTTCTGTAGTAAGGAGGCTTATTAATTTTACCCATGCTGGTGCTCCAGAATTGACCATCTGGTTCTGTAAATAACAAAATTAATTTACGTGTTGACCAACTAGCAGCAGTTTCCATTATGCTAAACACCTGTTATCACTTAAAGCCATTTTACTGAATATGATGCATTAGCTGTATATTATTGGTGCTAAGGATGCATGCAAAAATATGTCATCCACTTACATGGTTCAGATGTTGCTTAAACAATCTATTGAATTTACTGAAGAGCTTATGCAAGAAACAATTGCATAAGGAGGATCAGCAGACAGCATTCTTAATTATCTTAAATATTTCTGATTACTCCATTCAAAAGACACTCTCCTGTCTCTCGTGGTATAGGATGTGTGTGAGAATGATTATATGGTGTATTCCAGTGGCTCTTCCTCTTTGTTTTAGGCTTTTTTTCCAAAAATTAAGGAGAAATATCTGTAGATATTCTTATTACTACAGGACAAAAAAAGATCCAGGGAAAACTGGTAGAATTTGCCAGCAAATGTCACCAGACAAACCTTGCAATAGTCTTTAATTTGGAGAATGACTAAGTGTTTACTCTTTCAAGAAATGATTTGTTGCTGCAATGATATTTTAGTTCCTAAAGGTCTGTGGTTTTAGAATCATAGAATCATAGAAATCAGGTTGGAAGGGATCTCAAGGATCATCTGGTCCAACCTTTCTTGACAAAAGCACTGTCTAGACAAGATAGCCCGGCACCCTGTCCAGATGAATCTTAAAAGTGTCCAATGTTGGGGAATCCACCACTTCCCCGAGGAGATTATTCCAATGGCTGATTGTTCTCATGGTGAAAAGTTTTCATCTTGTGTCCAATCAGAATCTCCCCAGGATTAACTTGTACTGATTACTCTTTGTCTTTTCCATGTGACTCCTTGTAAAAAGGGAGTCTCCACCTTCTTTGTAGCTACTCTTTAAATACTGGAACATGGTGATCATGTCTCCCCTAAGCCTTCTTTTCTCAAGGCTGAACAAGCCCAGTTCTCTTAGCCTTTCCTCATATAGCAGGCTTCCCAGTCCTTTTATCATCTTTCAGCCCTTCTCTTAACCCTCTTTTTTTGTCCACATCCTTTTTTGTACAGCTTGGACTAAAACTAGACACAGTATTCCAGGTGTATTCCTGACAAGCACTGAGTTCAGTAGGACAATGACTTACTTATCTCTGCTGGTGATGCCTTTGTTGATGTGACCTGGCATCCTGTTGGCTGTCTTTGCCCCACCAGCACTCATATTGAGCTTGCTGTCCACCAGGAGCCCCAGGTCCCTTTCCACAGAGCTGCTCCCCAGCCAAGTAGATCTCAGTCTGTGCTGCACTCCTGGATTATGTTTTCCCAGCTGCAAGACCTTACACTTGTTCTCGTTAAACTTCATGAAGTTCTTGTTAGTCCACTCTTCCAGCCTACCCAGGTCTTCCTGCAGTGTGGCTCTCACTTCCAAAGTGTCCACTTCCCCCCTCAGTTTGGTATCATCAGCAAACTTTGTCAGGCTACACTTGATCCCATCATCCAGATCACTTATGAAGATATTAAACAGTGTTGGGCCCAATATTGATCCCTGGGGGACCCCACTTGGGACAGGTTGCCAGTTTGAAAAAGAGCTATTTGCCACCACCCTCTGGGTGCGGCCTGTCAGCCAGCTCCCCACCCACCGCACAGGCCGCTTGTCTAGATTGTAATGCATCAATTTCTCTAGAAGGAGGCTGTCGGGAATTGTGTCAAAAGCGTTGGAGAAATCCAGAATATTGTTGCATAGCGTTCCAAGAAGGAAAAAATCCTTCAGACAACAGGAAAAAAAATCTTTCAGATGACAGGAAACTTGATTTATGCTTTATTATGTGTTTTGTAGAGTAAACGGAACACTAGAAAACTTCCTGGGAAATTAGCACGTATTATGGACTAAAATTTCAGGAAGGTGGGATGGCCTGTATAGTGCCTCTGACTATTTTGCTCTTGCCAGCTGCATAGCCACAAATAAAATCTTTTTTGTAGCATAATGGACTTCATCTCCTAATTTTTCCCCAACTGGGTAATCAGCAAGCCTCTTGTCTGAGGTCTAGACAGGAATTCAATATAAAAATGAGAGACAGCAAAATTACCAGTTTAGAAAAGAGGCATATGTCTGTCTTCCAGATAGATTTTTTTTTTTTTTAAATCTTGACATGTCTTTTACTGACAATTTGCTTTTCATATTTATATTAAAGTGCAACACAGCTTTTCTTTCACTTCAGTGCTTTCAGACTCACTTCAATGTACGTGAAAAGTTTGCTATGAACATTCAAGTTGAAGATGATGTTTTGTTAGGTTTTCATGTGTCTTGTAGTCCTGGCTGGATGTGTACAAGAGTTAGATGTGTATAACAAAAGCAACATAATTGAACTAGAAGTTTTCATCCCACCAATCATATTTGGAATGATCTAGGAGTTTCCAGATTAAAAATAGCTGCTCTACAGATGTCAACATATGGGCTTTTCAAGTCAGCTCTGCCCTTACACGTATTAAGTGTTCTTCAAGGTTTTCATTCATAGTAAAGCAAACTAACGCTGTGTGGGTCAGTTGCTGCATATGAAAAATTCCTTTGAAGTTTATGGTTTCATCCAGGAAAAAAGTTAAGGTAACCTGTCCAAAGGCAATGTGGACTTTAGAAATGGTCGTTCAGCAAGGAGGCATTTCTCTTTAAGTGACTGTCCGTGAGGACACTCAGTCCATTTCAAATACAGCAAGTGGGAACATAAGTTGAAAGCAGAAATAGCAAAGAAGGAAGTCAAGCATGAACAAATAGAGGAAAATAAAACTTTTCAATTAGTCAGATACTTAATTGCTCAGCTTCCTCTTGGGTATGATAGAATGACAAGAGAAAGCAGAGGGCCCTGAATTTTAAACTCGCTCATGTGTGACGCTTCTGTCTCTGTAGACATTCACAAAATACTGTTTAAGCTTGCAATATTAAACAAACTTTAATGTTGATTAATTCAGTTTGATACACCTTTTAGGGTTTGAGATATTAAAATATAATAATGACTACTGTATACTGATGGCAAAAAATCTTGGACTGGAAGGGACATCTGGAGGTTATCTAGTTCAGCCTTGATGCTGCTGACATGAAATTCTGTTGACATGGCACGATGCCATGTAGAAAGATGAAAACATATTAGAGAGAAATTAAACTACAATTCAAACATAATTTCAGAAACTGACACACAATTTTTAAAACCAACCAAATCAGAGAGTGTATTTTGCTGCAAGCTCAAAATTTATTTTTCTTCCAAATCAAAATAAAAATACAAATATATTTTAAAATTTCCTATGGTAAAGAAAAAATATGTTCTTATCAGTTAGTTGAAAGGCATTTTCCTGTTAAAAGGACAAAACTGTTTGGAACAAACCCTCAATTCTTTTGGGTGAAGAACCTGACGATTATTCTTGTAAATATGGCTAAAATACAGGAGTGTGGGAAGTACAGTATAGACACAGCTATCATTTCCCATTCACCCTAATCATTTAGGAGGATGAAGCATATCTGAGGTGTGATCCAGGCAGTAGGTGGTCATATTCCCCATATGAAGTTGCACCTCTCCACTGACTTTAGAAGTAGACATGGTGACTCAGCAAGAAAAGCCTAAATGGATCTGGAAGGACGTGTACCCTGAAAGAGTCTTTTCCTTTCTTATAAGTCTAAATGGAGCCTGAGATGACCAGCTCAGATAAAAATGTCTATATCTGGTTGAAAGAAACTCATCTCAGAAGTGACACAGTGTTGAAGAACAGCTGAGGGATAAAAGCTAGTTATTACTTTACAGTAATGGCAATTTTTTAATGTACGTTAACTGCTGACATTGTACTACCAACATGCTTTAGCCACAAAATCTGATCTTTTGTATATAAAAGCCTGTGCATACAAAGAGAAGAATCTACAAGACTTCTTGAAGAGGAAGATTACGTGAAATGAAATAACTATTCTTTTTCCACATGATTTAGCAACTAAATTCATGAACAAAAAAAAAATAATAATTACATTGTGGCATACATTTGTCATAACTGTTCCTCAAGAACAAAATGTCGATATAGACAAACAAAGGAAAAAAAGGTGTAGACAAGTTGTGTCTCAAGAGGTTTAAACATTTCTTTTTTTAAAAAAACTAACTTTTTTGGTTTTGGAGGGTTTTTGTTTGTTAGTTTGGTTTGGTTTAAAGTAAATGCCAGTGACACTGGATGTCTTTTTTGGAGGTATTGCACATTTAATTAGCCACATTGACTCTTCTTGAAGTGGACCAGAGGTAAGTGAAACTATCATCTGTTTCTCCTGGCACTTTGGACTGATTTGAGAGTAAGACATTTGCCCTAGGGGAGAGAGGCATTGTGTCTGCACAGAGCTGAGCAAATGTTTTTTAATTAATAATTTATTCAGCTCATGCATTTCTTTGTCTATGTGTAACAGTACACCCCTGGGAAGATCACTGAGAGCAGAGGCTGAACTTGGGACCTTGAATCCGAAACCCTGAATTGTCTACTGCCAAAAGCCTCATCTTTGTCTAACAAAGCTACTTCAGCGTCATAACCCATGATGGGGTCCCTCCACTCTAGAGAGTGTTGTTTCCCTCCGTGTCGCTCACTCACCATTTAACTGGCTGACTGACAACCAGCCAAGTTCAGTCTTTTATTAAGTAATTCATTAAATTTAAATTACGCAGTGCTCATTTAGATGACCCAAATTAGCATAATGCTTATAATACACCATGTTTTATAATATACCATGTTTAACAGAAGAAATACAAGATGCAGTTTTTCCCTGCCAAATTTCCAGTCCAGTTTCTTACTGGGGTTACCAGGTCGGTGCGCTAGACTGGGAACAGTCATTTCCAGCCTCTGTCCCTCTTGAGGCAGCTCGTGTCTGTGTTGTGGGACCCCAAACTCCGCTGGAGTTAACCCAGAAGAACAGGGCAATTTTGGGTAGTGATAATTTTTGAGGGGAGGGATTTCCCAGTTTCTCTTGTGACTTGCCAATGCTTGGAGCTATCTTGCTTGGGTGTTGCTGGGATTTTTAAGAAATTCCTATTAACATACCTGGAAAGCAAGAGAAACCATGCCGAGCAAGGCCAAAGACTAGCTGACTTGCCTGCCCTCAACAGGGCAGGGCAGCAAATGCCTGGGGAGAGGACATGAAGACAGGGATAACCATCAAATGGTGCTTCTCTCCCCTGTAGGAACTTGCAGGTCTGGCCGAGTTCCCAGCCCAGGCACTGCCCACAGGCTGTATCCCTTCAGACTGATCAAAGTTCAGTCAAAAGTTAATTACAGCTTTTGGCTCCTTGTGCTGACATCAGCGAAGAGGCAGAGGTTTCTGGGAAGTTTGGCAAGGTGGTTTTACGTACTTGTATAATTATAGTATGACAGTGCTGCTTGTTTGCCAGGAGCCACACGAGCAAGGTCACGCCACGACAGCAGGGCTAGCTGTGTACCTTGTCTGCAGATGGAGAGGGACTTTCTTGAGCGTCTTAGCTATAAAGAGTTGTCAGAATAATTTCAGAGGAGTATTCTTCTCCTGAAAGCATTTGTAAGCATTATGTTATGAGCATTTATGGAGGTTTTTCCGGCCTGGCCTGACACATCAGGTGATGTTACTTGTTTCGGCTGCCGTGCTGGTTGAGCAGTAACTCCGCTTCCAGTGGGACAGCAAGTGTTGATAAGCATCATGGTTTCTGAGAAAAGTTCCTCCAGTCACACTTATTTGTTTAAATTGTTCACAGAAGATAGACTCAGAAGGGCCACAAGTGCTGTTAGAAGATCACTAATTCACGCTTTTTGCACAAACATTGTCAGCCTCCCCGACCGAAGAAAGTATAACAGCCTCAGTGGCGTGGTGTACAGGAATGTAATAAATGCCAGGGTCTTGCTACATCTATGCAAAGGCATCCATCACCCCCTGGTATTGGTGCTGTGAGGTGTTAGAGAGTCCTGCTGTAAAACATGGGCTGGCAAAAACGGCTGGCAGTGCTCTGTATGGATCAACCGACCAGCAGCTGCCAGTCTGCTGAATTCAACACTTCACTGTGTGTGAGCTTCTGTCTCCCCGTCCTCCCTGGTGCACTGTGGCAGGATTGCCTATAATTTCAGTCTTTGAATGAATTTTTTGCTATCCCAGAGTTCTAAAGCCAGATTAATTGTTTTATGGGCAGTAAGAAACGATTATACTATATCTCTTTGGATTTTTGTTTCGTACAGACTGCTTGACAACGTGATCTTTGTCAGTTAGTGCTTTTATGGGAAGGGTGGGATTTTTCAAAGGTGGTGAAGTGATTTAGGAGCACAGATGCTAGTAGGTCTGTTAGTTTTGTGCTTCTAAACAGCAAATATCATGAATGCATTTAGGCACGATTTTTGTTTTCCCGCACTGGAGTCTTCTACATGCCTGAGGTTTGGGTGCAGAGTGTGAACACAGTCATAAAAATCCTGGGAGGTGTAAGAAACTTAGCATGCAGATCATGGTGGGTACACTAAATCCTTTGTCTCTCTGGAGAGTCCTGATCTGCTACAACTCCCATAACAGGGAGGACATCACCAAAAGATTTGCAGAGAAGAGTATAGGGACCTGATCCCTCTCCCTGGTCTATGTCAGGGAAGTCAGAGCCCCAAGTTTGAAACTCTCCAATATTTAATGCACAGTAGGGACTGGGCACATCATTTTCTCTCTCTGACAAGATCCCACAGGTTTTTGGTACTTTTCCAGGTGGGTTTGAGCCCATGAAGTTCTCATCTGGAGCTATTTTTTTCCCCAGACTGTGAGGTATTGAGGACCTGCCGTTTATTCTCCCTTGCAGGGAAGCTGGTGTTGTTACGGATCTCACCCTGTGCCCATGAACTTCCCCAATACCTTGGAGGTGTCAAAGCCAAAGATTTTAATTTGAGCATGACATATCTGTGTTTAATTTTATGTATTTGCTCAGGTGCTACCTTCTGTGTGTGTAAGGTTCAGCAATGTCAATTATTCTTATGGCTTTATTTACAGCAAGCTAGCAACACAGAAAAGCCACCTCTGGAATTGGGATCCCCTTCTTTATTTGACCTGAGTGATTTTTCCTGAAGAATTTAGCGAAACAAGCCATAAAGTGCTTCAGAAATTCTGGGAGTCCCTGAGGCAGAGCAATAGCTCTAGAAAATGCATTTAAATGAGAACGTACAAAATGGCTTAGATGGCTTAGTAGAAAATGTCCTGACTTCAGTTTTGTAAATGTGCTAGTTCAGAGGTGTGGTAATAAATATTAATTTTATTTTGACATTTGAAAGAGACATTTGAATGCTGCGTATGTGCAGTGCAGAATGATTAAAAATTATTGTGGTGTATGAAATGTATGTTTTAGCTAGCGTGATTACATCCCTCTAAAAATGTGCAAGGCTGTAATCTTTAAAATTGTTTTTGCAGTAGAGAACATTAAAATTCAGCAAAGCACTTCATATATTTTTAAACAATCATGTTAATTTGGAAGTGACTCAAATAACATTCTTTCTATTTTAAACATAAGTCATAATGATCTGTGTTCAAATGCGTTGTTTCCAATAAAAATAACCATGTCCACAAAGATGTCAGCAAAAAAAGTTTTCGTATACTATGAGCCACTATAGAGGTGACGTCAGCTTGTTCAGTTTATAGCAGACACGGCAGGAAGACTAAATGTATTTCCACTCCAGATCAGCCCTTTATTTCAGAATACAGAACAGTTTTCCTTCCACCTATGCCTCCTCCTGCAGCGCTGCTTTCAGTCTGGAATTTCCCTGGTGTGGTATCGGAGTTGGAGTCGGGATGATTTGCTTCAGGCTGGGATTAGACAGCAGCCAAAAGCCTGTGTGGGCGCAGTTCTGCTACATTTACTTTGCAGATAAGGAACTTACGTAAGGGTTGCACTGCTGAGAGTCAAATTAAAATCGGAGTGTAACGAGAATGAAGCTGGTGTTCTTCTGAATGGAAGAAAACAAATATAAAAATTAAACGGATACTCAAATCTTTAGGAGTGCATAGCACAGCATAGCTCCTTCTTAATGGTTGGTCTGAGTCGGTCTGTGTCCTCATGTTCAGTCGGTCTGTGTCCTCATATTCAGTGACCCCTCTTCTTCTGGATATCTGTCCATTAACTGTTATAAGGTTATAGCTCTTCTGGATAATAGTTTACCATCTTGTTGGATGGACCACAAGGAGAGATGCCAGTTTTGAAGTTGCATTTTTTTGTCTTCTGGGAAAACTACCATGGCTCCTTATCCATTACTCAGCATAGACTTTCATCTTTACTGTATTCTTGGCTTTCCAAGGCCTTTCCAAAGTCAGTGTGTACCCATTGCTATTTCAGTGACAAGCACAGGCATGACATATTTCTAACCCCCATAGACCTATACAATCTATGTCTCCTCATCTGTTATGGAACAGAGGTGGAACAGGCTACTGTTCTGTGTCTTACTGGCTTGATTTATTGACTGGACTCCCTGGATGGACCCCAGACCTGACTCACTACCAGCCTTGTCCAGGACCCTCAACTGAACCTTCACGATCCCTACCCTGGCCATGCGCTACCCAGGTGATTGGGACTGCGCCCTGGCGAGGGGCACTGCCCTGCCTGTGCGAGGTCCACCACCTTGGATCCCAGCTTGTTGCCCCAGATCTGCTCCAGCTCCTCCCTGATGGTGTAGGGGCAACACCTCTGTCTATGCCAGCAGAACAGAATGCATGCAGAGCTGCAGTTACTCGGTGGCAAACGTGAAACTAGTTGCAAAATGTAAGGGTTTCACTGAAGAACTTGAAATTGCATATTGGATAATGCTGCTGTGTGGTGACCGAAAGAGCTTTGTTGGAAACCCAGACCTTTCTGCAGAGCATATTTTGACTGAAAGAGCTTTGTTGGAAAAATGTCTGTAGAACAGACCTTTCTGCAGAGCATATTTTGACAAACTTTGTGACTTGCCCATTAGAAGCAACTAAAATTAGATAAAAGATTAAAGATGCAAGGTAGAAACAATATCTGAAGAGTTCTTTACTGTATAATGTGGGTGAAAGCACTCTCCTTTGATACCTTAAAGGTGCTTGGTATTGCAGAACATCCTTACACAAAAGAGGTGAATCCCAGGTGATGCTTTCAGACCATCTGTATTTGGTGAGATGCTTTTAATGGGCAGATTCTCCCCTTTTCTTCCATCTGACCTTAAGGGAAAAAAATGCATTAAAGAAGGATAGTTCTGAGGATGTGAGTGTACCTTGCACTGCAAGACAAGGCTCCTTCTTCACTTGACTTTAAACTCTAGTAATCACAGTTAACTCTTGAAGTAATGCTTTAAAGAGGGTTACCTATATCTATTAAAACTGAATTTATCTTTCTTGCTCTCTTGAGTTAGATAATGTAGTTTATGACCATACTTTTATGGATTGTAGACACACCTAAAATCATAAAACAACTCCCTGTGGGAATTTGGAAGATACCTGTGAATCCTTGTCTTCCATTCGTGCTGGACAGAGTAAGATGGTGACGCGTGACGGGAAGAAAAACCCTGTCTAACTAAGAAAATACTACTTATTTGCCAAATGGGAAAAAAAAAACTGTCTCACTAAGAAAATACTACTTATTTGCCAAAACCAGAACATGAATGTGCAGAGAACACGCAATGTGCTACTGGGAAAATAGTACCAGTGTCAAGACCATGCACTTGTTGAAGAAACATCAGAAGCATCAAAGAAAATGTAAATCAGTCATACTGCCCAAATCCAGGAGCAGCTGTAGGTAACTCATCTACTCATCTAACTACACTGTATTGTGACTTGTCCGCTTCCACAGGACAGGGACAACTGCAACAAAGTGAGTGTAAAATTTTTTACTCCTGAAAAATGTATGACATTAGAGCAGCTGTAGGTAACTACTACTGATCTAACTACACTGTTTTGTGACTTGTCTGCTTCCACAGGACAGGGACAACTGCAGCAAAGTGAGTGTAAATTTTTTTACTCCTGAAAAATGTATGACATTCAGCCTCCAGTTTTCCCTTGTGAAAAAAAAGCTGACAGATGAGTCAAACCCTTTCTGGAAAAAATACTGAAACAAAATTGTTACTAATGGAATTGACATACTCCAAAATTCTTGAATTTCAGTTTGCAGGTTGGTTCTGAAGTGCCATATTTTGATTCATAGTCATTCCTGATGTTGGCAGAAAGTCCAGTTTGGAGCATGCTCGTGTAAACTGCTTTACATGTAAACTGGCCAATCTAATTAAGATCTTTTATGAAATAATAAAGATGAGAAATGAAGGTCAACTTTTCCGTTTAAAGCAAGATATCAAGAGCTTCTGCTCATTTTTTTCTGTTAAGGAATATCAAGTAAATGTTGCTGGGCACCCTAACTTCTCCTTAAAATCATTTTGATCACCCCTGGTATAAAATGCATTAAACACATAACACAGGAACGCTTACCCACATTCTGAAATGTGCACAATATTGTTTACACACGAGGTGTAACAAAAAGAAAGGAGTATGACGGGACTGCGTGACAGCTCTGTCTTCTGAGGTCAGACATACTTGTTGTGACACATCTCTAGTTAAAAATGGGTTATGCTCCTTTCCCCACTGAATTCTTTCTTAACTGATCTGAAAATTCAGATCCTGACCTTTCACTGAGTGCATTGATTCATCCCTCTTTTGGCAATGGAAGCCCATAACAGGGTGACGACTCTGGAGGAACTGGCCAGGAGAACCTCACTGCACTGGCATCCTGACAGATAAGGAAAACCTCAAGTGAATGAGGGTACATCAGTTTTAATCTCATCTAATCATTGACCTTTCTGCTCAAAACTTTAAGAAGATTGTATTCTATGCTGATGTTATTTCTGATGTGAACATATCCCCTGGATTTGGAAAATAAAACCAAAGTAATTGGATTTGGAAAATGAACTCATTTTCAATAAGTTGTTAGAAGTTTCAATAAGTCAGAACAGGACTTTCAGGCCTCTGGTGGCTTGGGCTGAATTTGAACTCATGTTCTTGAAATGAAAAACGCTGCATGCCATTACTTATTCCCTGAGCCATACCACGCTGCTAAAGTGTTATCTCTGATGGTTTTGTTTTTGGAAAGAAATTTGGGCAAAAGGAAACTGTATTTCTGCAACTCTGGTGTGGAAGCTGGCACTGACAGAAGATGATGTAATGGATGTTGCCTTTCTATAGCTGTATTTATAAAACATCCCCATATATAAACCTATCTAAACGTATTTTGGATCAATTTATCTCAATCTGTAGTCCTCCAACAGTCGGATGAGGACTTGCTGACTGAATTTTTCTAGATCTATTTTTTTGTTTCCAGTTGTTTCAATGCTTTAAAAAGTTAAAAGAACTTGACCTAATGTGAGTAAAAAGATGTTGTGGTTACGGTAAGGTTATTAGGTGGTCAGCAACAGGAGTGAAGATACTCTCTGTACTGCTGGTTGGAAACGTGGTAGTTCCCAAAACAAATCCTTTAAAATCTGGTTTGCATTATGAAACAAATCTGGGAACTTGTGGATATTAGCAGAATATAGCATGATGAATGGAAGCAGTCACTGTAAAACAACTGACTATCTGAAAAGGAACTTGACTGCAGCTGAAAAGAGAAACATGAATCCTGCTCACATCCATTTTCCATCTGTTTTATCCCAGCAGAGATGACTACTTTTTGCAGTATCAAGCTAAGACCTGGTCTTTGAAAGTATTCACTGACAAAAGAATAGCTGAAAGAAAATTTCCATTTTCCTAAATATGATACGCTTATTCATGTGAACCATTCCACGCTGGGTAAGGGTGTGTAAGTGAAACTCTCCCTGCCATGGAAATACCCTGTCATTTTGAAGATTAAGGTCACTAAATAGAAAGCAGAAGGTTACTTATGACAGAAAGACTTTCTGCAAAGTTTCATGGCTCACAGGAGGGAACTACTGATTGCCTGAAAGGCCTGAAGAGGCATTAAAAGTCAGAGAGGTCCTTCTCAGCAGCATACTTAACAAAGAGCCATCCTTCCTTCTTTGTGACATGGTGACATTACTTTTTTAATCCACCGTAACTGCTCTTTGATGAAAAGGAGAATGGTGACAATACCGCCAATGAACCTGCCTGCTTTTCCAACTGCTATTGAGGAGAAACTGTATGTGTTTAGAGAAAGTCTGAGGCCTGAGGTTTTGAAGGCATAAAACCCAGAGACAAAATTCTCTCCCAGAAGTTCTTGAAGGGTTCCCAAATATGTCCCCGTAGTAACGGTATAATGGCAGAGAGGTAATTTAGTTTCTGTTATGAAGAATTCTTCCTTGGTTGTGAGTATGAAAACATATGCATGCTGTTTAATGACAATGGTATAACACTTGCTACCCACTTATTCACTTAAAACATCACAAACCCAATATAATTTATTAAAGTGGAAAATACTATTGCCCTGTATTCCCATTTAATACCAGCACCTGCATTTCATTTGTGTTATAGAAAAACACAAGCATACTACTTGTTCCCCAATATTTTCTCTTCCACTACTCCCCACTTACTCATGTGTTGAAGCAAGCACATTTTGAAGATAAGATGGTACTTTTAGTGCCTTGGCCTGATTCTGAATAAGAGTCAGGATTAATTGTTAGGAGTCAGGTGGCCTGCTTAGAAACAAATATTTTTAGCATTTCTTATGAGGGCTTTGGGGGAAGACTGGGTGATGGAAGTCAGTTATTTTAATGATCATTTGGAAAATCAATTTAAAAGGTTAAGTTCTGCACACTCAGTTGATAGTTTTTCCAGCAGAGGGCAAGAAAGTATAACAGATGAAAATGGTGCTATTTTCCCGGACAGCCACAGCTGAAATGTTAAACGGTATAGCCTGAGGAGGCAACGTGAAAGCTAATAACCATCCCCCTTTTAGGTCATAATGGCTTTTAAACAGCCTTTTACTCTTCAAGGATAGCCTTTGAAAGACAAAGTAGGAAAGGAGCAGAGGAGACCACCAGAGCTGCCAACTGGTGTGTGTTGCTTTGTCAGCATGAGTTCCTTCAGCTGATATCTGATTTCTGAGGCGTGCGAGAGAAAGCTGCGCATGGTACCTTTTCAAACCAGTGCCTGTGCTGACATAGAGATCCTCACTTGATGTTTGGACTAGCTGTGCGATGAGGAGGCACACAGCTGCCTGTATGATGCAGGGATCCTATCCTTTGCAGTCATTATGCCTGTTGAGTTCAAGCCTGTGAAGCAGGGCTAGCTTCCTCTTCAAGGGGGAAACAAAACTCTTGCTGGCCTCAAATGTTAGAAGCTTGAGCTGATGCTCAGGAATAAACATCTGGGATTTTGCATCCAACATGAATAAGGTTAGCTTATTGCTATATATGTGTTACTGTGGGCATGAGTGTGTTAAAGACACACACATGGAAACATCCACAACTTTCAACTGTTCAGTGGAGTGAGCTTGCAGACTATTAAATTTAAGACTGCAGACCTCATCTGTTATGCAGCAGTGTGTATTTACGAAGGAATTTCTCAACTTTCTCCATAACGTTGCACTGAATTAAAAAAATGATGTATTGCCTGTCTCTCAAGTAGAAAATCCTCAGTCTCTGATGCGAACCTTCTGTTAAGGTCCAAGCTTTGTTTGTGATACTGTTGTTCGCTGTTAGTGGCTCCTTATGAATGAAATCCAACTGATTTGGACAAAAAGTGCAGCTACCTGTTCTTCCCCCTTGGGTTTTCCTAATTTTATTGCAGTACTTTATGTAATTCATAAACAGGCAAACTCATGCTGTTATTTTGCTGCCACTGATGGGGCAAATAATTTTATTTCTTATGATAATGGAAGCAGAATCCTGAGGAATAAAACAAGCCTTGGTTATCAAAGCTGATCAAGCTGTACTGGGCACAGCCTGAATGCCTAAGAAGAATGGAAATGATTCAAACAGTATGTAAAGATGTTTCAAGTGACAATAATAATAACAAAAACAAAATCGTGCTGGTCGAATGCCAAAATTAAGACTACATTAGTAAAAATATGCTATTTTAGTAATAATTAGCTGTTTAAAGTGTAGCTAATCATTTTGAATCAATGAAGTATTTATCTAGGAGGAAGCCATATGTCGGTGTTCATAAAGGTAGTTTTGCTTCTCTGTGTTGTTGTTAGTTATGACTATATTACAATTCAAAAGTTTCTACATCATTTGATTTAAGTTTCTAAAAGCAGTTTCTGTTTATATAGACAGAAATATGTATTTCACAATAAAACTGACGTAAAAGTACAGTTAGCTTTGACTTTTTTGTTGACATAACAGACTACTGTCTTTTTACTGGATGGTTCCGTGGTCTTTTCTGCAATATGGAACAGTCATATTTCATGTTAAAAAAATCAACATCTGTACTTCGAGTTTCTCTTTTGTTTTAGTTCATGTATTGTCTCAAGTACTTTTGATTTGTTTATGCTAGCAAGATATAATGATCGGTATCTGGCTAAAGATCTGTTCAATTTTCAGTATCTGAAAAGACATCAGTATTTTGAAAGGGGTAATGGACAGAAAAAGCATGCTATAAAATGTTACCCTTATTCTGTCTAGTATTTGTTCTCTATGCTGTTTTTTTCCCCAAGTCACCGTAGCTTGGATTATATATAAACCCAGATTTTTTGATGTCATGTATTATGTTTTTAACCAACCTCTTATAAGAAGGATTTTTCAAGCAGAAATCCATTGAGCTGCAGAGGTGTACTTACGTATAGTAAATCAGATATTTAATGTATTTCTGATATAAAGGACACACTTTGTTTTTGGAACTGCTCAGGGCTGACAGCAGTGGCCTCAGTGAGCTGCAGTGAGCAGAAAAGTTGACTCAGTTTGCTGTCAGTCGCCAGTAAACGATCAGAAGTGGAAACTCTGCTCTCTAACCTCAACCACTGGTCTTTCCACAAGGTCAGGTGAGGTGGTTCGTAGGAAGAGGAGCTGCAGGCCATGAGAGCATCCTGGAAACTGCAATGAGCACTTGAGATCCTGAAAATAAATGTACAAACCATCGGCAGCTGTTAGCTGATAGCTCTGGCAGAGGATCCTCAGCAGCATCTCCCACTACCAGCTGAGGCAGTTGTATTTTAGGTGTTGAAATTAGGATGAAATGGTTTGGGTCTGAAAGCTACTGTTCTCTCTGCTGACTGTAGGCATCCTTTGTGACCTTCAGACCTAGAGTCCTGCTTCAGGCCTCTGCCAGTGATCAAATGTATCCCGCTCTAGGAGACTCTTAATAGGACTGAGTCTGCCAGGGCACCTACTATGTAATTCTTTACACTAAGCTTATAGGAGTAGTCTTAAAGAAACATTTTGTTCCATCTGTTTTTTCTGCTAGAACACTCTTGTACAATATTCCTTATTTTTTGCTATTTAGCTAAAATTTAATTTCTGGAAGTGTGTTATAAGTAGAGGTTTATCAGAGCTCATGTGAAGTCCAGTTCCTGGAGCACTTACAATGAAAAAGTCTGTAAAATGTATACCCACGAACAGTAGCAGAAAAATGAAAACATTTTCTTTTTCTTAAACTGCACTTAAAACTCTTATAGGATCTTGTCAGGGAAAAAGAGGCTATGAATTTTCTCCCATTGTCTCTTGTAGTCCTGTCCTCCTTTTTCCACTAAGCACCAGTTTTTTTCTGCAACCCAGATTGCTTTATTCAAGAATTAAAACTGTGTCTTTTTTGGTCAAATTTCTTGTTTTTATCTTCCTTGACCTTCAATATCCAAATTAATTTGGAATGGGATGTTTCTTGACAAAATCACACTTTTAATGCAAAGAAAATGTAAGTTGTCTTTTTTTTTTTTTTAAAAATATCTTTGATGAAAAATTGGAAACAAATCTCCGTGTACTTGCCCCAGATTTTCCTAAGTGATAATGAAAACTCTTGAAGAAATTAATAGCAACAGTTGCAATAGTAATATATGTACATTACAGTACTAGTTATATCCAGTTTTTAGAGGATAGTTAATACCTAAAGTTACATAGTCAAATTCTGCTCTCATTGAACATTGCATAATGTTAGAATAATGTAATTGATTTAATTTCATTGAATTTCCTGATTGCGTCTGAGGTTGTAATTCAACTTAAAGAGCAAGAAAAATGATCTTGAATATCTGGTTCTCAAATTACCATCAAATGAAGGACAGACACCCCTAACTCAGCCAAATGTCTATTTTTGAAAAGTGATTATTGTTGCATGAGTCAGATAAAGGTTCCTCTGTGAAAGTTGCAGTAGTTTAGATCTGTTTTCTCTTTTATAACCATTGTATCATAATACTTCTTAAAACCAGTTGGGCAAATGGTCGTTGTCTCGCCATTTTCTAATCCAATACCTGGTTTGTCACTTGGAACATTACTCTGTCTGTGTTGCTTTTACTTCCAGTTCTCGTCAGAAATGGAGAATAGGGTACACAGCACTTTTTTTTCCTGTAACATTCATGATAGTGTCTACCATATGTTCTCCCTACATTTTTGTAAATACATTATGAGAACATACGCGTACTATTCCCTAACTCTCATGCCAACACTTGTCTGAGATGTCTGTAAAGGATGCTATATCTTGTGACAGTATAAAGATCCTCTGAATGCAATTAAAATTATTCTGAATGTTTTGGGATATTTTAAACAGAACTTCATGCACTATTTAGAACTGCTTCCCAGGGCTCTCTTTGTGTCTTGACAATTTATCTACAATCAGGGTGTGAACATCATATGCGTCATCATATTTAGCTGATGTTCAAGTATCCAGGATGCATGAACCTTGGAGAAGTCTGTAATCAAACTTGAAGTGAGATTTTATTATTGTTATTGGTTCTATATAGTGGATATATAAATGTAATCTTACTCCTTTGCTCTTGGACATATAATTTTATATGTGATACTAAGAATCCATTCCAGTATTTATCTTATTTTTACTGTATTTCTATGAAAAGCTGAAGAATTTAAACATGTGTCTTGTACCAAAATGTTCTTCATTGAATGCTGGGCACCTAGTTCCTTTGCATCTTCTTTAAGAACCTCAGCCTTTATGATGTGTTAATTAAAATGGAAAAAAATGGAATATATACTTTTTCAAAGAATGAAACAAACATTTAAAAAGTTTTTAGGGATGTCAGCAACAGCCATAAAGCAAGCAGATTTAATTTCTAACTTTGGGACTGTGGATAAATGCATTAAAAAGACCCAAACCCAAGCCCTTAGTTTACAGATACAAACTCGGTGAAGTCAGTAATATTACAGAAATTAGGATGGTATAATATATAACGGATTGCAAGAACAGTGATAGTTTTGTTGTGTCCTGCATGCAACCAAATAGCTATGAATACTTAAATACTGCAGCCTGATCTGTTCCATGTGTTAGAGGGGTCTACACTGACAAAAGGTTGCGTGTTTTTTAGAAAATTTAAACAACAGATTCATGTCTTGGTAATCCAATGTGTGGCTGAAGTGCTCCAGGTTTATGAACCCACACAAGTGAACAGGCATGTGGAAGGGATGAGTCATAAAATGCTACTGATCCTTCCGTGAGTGCTGTAAATTTCAGACTGTGGACAGGAATTGGTATCTCAAACACAGACTGGTACCATGGAGTGCAGTTAAGAGTCAGGAGTAACTGACAGATTTGTGTGAGTAACCTTTTGTAATGCCTCTTTAGAAAGGAGATCCTAATTGTTTCTCTTTGATGCTCTTTTCTATCAAGGTTTTCCTTTGTGGATGTTTGTACTGGCAAGGGTAATTCACTATTTATGGTATGCAGAATTCATTAACATTAGTTGCTGTACTGTGTTTTTTAATCACCAGCAACATGTGTTACAGGGTACAAATTTGCATCTGTTATGCCTATCATTCTGAAGTGGGTTTAGCGACTCAGACACTTTTTAAATGAGTTAAAGCCACATCAGTGTAGAAGTGAGTAAATCGGACTTAACTGATGATGTGCCACACCCACAGACACATTCCTCTGGCCACAAGAGTGGATTCACTGGGAGACCTTTACTGGCCTTTTCAGTCTGTTTCATATTTGGCTAAAACACACATCAGAGTTTTGGTTGGCAAAGTATCTGGGCTAAAAACGGAGAGGAACAGGGTTAGATGTCTGGGGAGATTTGACTATTTGCATTTGAGGGACCTCTTAGAGCCATTATTGTTCTCTAAACTGAGCAGAATTATATCCTTTTGTGATCAAAAGAATTTTAGAAAAAAGAAGAATTTTTTAGTGTTAGTCTTTTTCTGTGAATGTTTGTAGCCTCTGCTTTGGCAGTAGCTTGACATGAAAACACAACTGATGTGGCAAATGTCTGCTTTAAGTTCTTTGTCATTTTGACAGAATCATAGAATAATTTAAGTTGGAAAGGGCCTCTGAAAGTAAGGTAGTCTAACTTCCTGGTCAAAACAGGACTGATTTTAAAGTCAGGCTGTTCAGGGCTTTTGTCCAGGCAAAATTTAATTTTTTCCAAGGATGGAGGTCCTCCAGCCTCTCTGTGCAACCTGGTCCAGTGCTTGATCACTCTCAGAGGGTCTGTTTTTCCCTAATACCTAACCAGAATTTCTGGGGTTGCAGCATGTGTCTGCTGCCCCGTGTCATGTCACTGTGTGCCTCCTGGAAGAGTCTGTTTCTGTCTCTCCACATACTCCCATGAGGTAGTGGCATACAAAAATATGCAACTGCTAATGCAACCCAGGAGGCTGTCGCCCTTTGTTGCCGCAAAGGGTGCTTTGCTGGCTCATGTTCAACTTGTAGTCCACCAGGACACCGAGGACCTTTCCTGAAAAGTTTATTACTGTCTGCTTTTCTGCATGCAGTAGAAAAACACAGTGAGAGGAAAAGGTGGAATTTAGATCTCAAGTTTAGGTAACTAGGTTTGTGAGTTAATTATCCAGGTAATCTCCCCAGTGCCTTCCTAGAGAGGCTCCTGCTCTGAAATGTTATTTGGAAGAGCATCCTCAGTATAAAGGAAGTTTGAGCAGAAAACCTGCTTTGCTCTGACAATGAAGATAGGTGCCTAAAGCTGGATGGTTACTGAACCCAACTTCAAGCCATGTTGAAATGAAATAGATTATCAAAGTGTATTAACATTTTAATTTTAAAGGTAGTGTGTTTGTACATTAGATACATCTGCAAGATTTTAGAGAATCTGGGTTGCAACTTCAAATCAGAAATATTTTGGGTTTTATTTTTGGCAGACATGGAGTGTCTAGTAAAAGTGCACTGGAATACTATATTTATATGCTTTGTTTTATAGGATATTTTTTTTCCTACTTTTCTTGGATTTGGGAGCAATATTTTTATATTTTCCATTAACCATTTTAACTAAAACTAAGCCTGGAAATTTGACAAATAAAATAAAGTGTATAAAAAAAATCTTGGTTTAAAGAAATCAAGCTAGATGGTATTTGGGAAAAAAAAAA
>NW_009646413.1:0-335 GCF_000708025.1 Charadrius vociferus
CACCGTCATCTGGAAGACCGTTGTCACCTGGAGGGCCACCATCAGTTGGAAGACTGTTGCCACTTGGAGGGCCACCATCGTCTGGAGAGCCATCATCACTTGGAGGGCCACTCTCGTTTGGAGGGCCACCATCTCCCGGAAGACCGTTGTCACTTGGAGGGCCACTGTCACTTGGAGGGCCGTTGTCACCTGGAGGGCCACCATCGTCTGTGGGGCGAGAGTCATCGCAGAGGCCACCGTCCCCCAACGGGCCACCCTCAACCCCGAGGTCCTCGTCACCCACGGGGCCACCGTCCCTCTTGGCTCGTCGCTCCTCCCTGGGGCCACCGTCGCCG
>NW_009646414.1:0-839 GCF_000708025.1 Charadrius vociferus
CGCTTTCCAAATTTGGCTACAGTGGTAATGCATGATGACGAAATGTACCATCTGTCAGAATGGGAATGGGATAGAGAAAAGTGGATTAGATCCCTGATTGGAATGATTGGAGAAAAGATTCAGGTGGGATGCAGAAAAGTGGAAAATTCTCGCTATGAAAAAGCTTCCTCAATTACAGTTATTGGTAATTTTTTAGATCTGAACGTAACATCTAAAATTCATCCCAGCATTTCCGCAAAAATCTGTCCTAATACTGAGTGGAGATGTGGTCAGAAAGACTCTTTTATCTTGTGTTGTTGTCAAAAGTTTATTGGTAATAACAATACCATCTGGGATCCAAGTAATGATAATGTTGAAGTCACAAAATCTTGTAAAAAGGAACAAGGTGATTGTTGGCTCAATTTTACCATGGTCAATTCAGTTTCTGTGGTGTGTAATTGGAGACCCGATCCAAAAAATCAGATGGACCTATTAGGTCTGACACAAAAATTCAAAATGGATGCTGTAACTAAGCCTAGGCTTGTTGCAATAGTCACACACCATGGCACAGATACTATCTTACCTTTAAACGACAAAAATAAAGTCATTCCCCCTTTTGTAATAACTCAGGGTGACAACATCTCTGTGAGATGTAGATTGATCGCACATTGAGCCAACAGACATCTATGGAGATGGACCTCATGGCCGTATTCTGTCGTGTAAAACCCAAAATCGAGACTGCTGGCTAAATCTTAGCACAGTGCATTACTCCCATAAAGTCATGTGCGGTAAGAATAACACAAGGTATTGGGGAAATTTCAAAATAGAAGTTGTGACACCCACGACGCAACCTGCACCAG
>NW_009646414.1:1930-11588 GCF_000708025.1 Charadrius vociferus
CTGTGACCACAGTCCATATGTTGTCAGGAGTGATCAATTATAGTTATTATCTTCAAACAGTAGGAGCCATGGGGACCAGGCACACTATTGTGCTCTGGTCTTTTGCTCTCCACCTTTTCTTTCTTTCGTGTTAGACTATTGTGTTATGTTCTGGTCCCTTGTATTGTTACATGGCTCAGGCTTCCCCAGGCTCAGGGAAGACATCACGCCAAGTACCGTGAGGCATAAAGGGTGTGTGTGTGTGGAGGGGTTGCACCACCGTAGCTTCTCACACCACCCCACCAGTGAGTAGGTTGGGGGTGCACAAGAAGTTGGGAGGGGACACAGCTGGGACAGCTGACCCCAACTGACCAAAAAGATATTCCATACCATATGATGCTATGCTAATCATATAAAGCTGGGGGAAGAAGGAGGAAGGGGGAAACACTTGGAGTTATGGCATTTATCTTCCCAAGTTACCGTTATGCATGATGGAGCCCTGCTTTCTTGGACATGGACTGAACACTTGCCTGCTTGATGGGAAGTGGTGAATGAATTCCTTGTTTTGCTTTGCTTGCGTGTGTGGCTTTTGCTTTACCTATTAAACTGTCTTTATCTTGACCCACAAGTTTTCTCACTTTTACCCTTCTGATTCTCTTCCCCCATCCCACCAGGGGAGTGTGAGCAAGCGACTGTGTGGTGCTTAGTTGCCAACTGGAGTTAAACCACGACAGATGCCAGACAATGGGAGCATTTCACAGAGGTGTTAGAGGGGCTAGGATGCTGCCATTATCTTGGTTGTCCAGGTGTATCTTTTATCCATCATGGACAACTTTGAGATTCCAAGAAGTAAAGTTTTTATCTCCAGAGCAGGGCTGTCTTTCTCCTCCTTGTGATGAGCTGGTGTCCTTTAGTTTGCTTGCGTGGCTATTCATTATACAGTGTAAACTATATATATCTTAAGAAAGTTAATACGATTTCATACTATAAAGACTAGTTGGTATAATACTTAGAGAATGAGTTTTTCCTAACAATGTATAGCACTAGCCTGCATCCAATAATGGTCTTACAGGTTGTCCTGGTTCCGGCAGGGATGGGGTTAATCTCCCCCGGAGCCAGCCTCACCAATGAAGACCCACACCCTCTTTTCATCTTGCTGAAGGAGGACCCCGCTTTAACATCTAAACGGTCCCTCACCACTGTGGCCGAATCAGCTTTGCGCACCATTGCATAGCACATAGCCAGCTGGAAGGCCCACCGTAGAGCGGAGCACGTCCCTTTCAGTCTAATTGTTTTTAACTCTCCATTTCAGCCCTTTGCCTTAATAGCACAGTGGAATCCGGACTTTCTGGACCCTTTGATCATCATTGAGTGGCTGTTTCTGATGCACCAGTTTTCTAAGACAGTCATCACCCAACCCGAAATGATTAGTATGTTGATTCAAAAGGGAAGAGAGAGGCTACTGCTCCTGGATGGCCAGGATCCAGCTCACATTTACCTACCAATGGATCTCAAACAGCTAGAATGGCTGTTGAAATGCTCATTTACATTTCAAGTTGCGACTGAAAATTTCACAGGCCAATTTAAGATTCACTTACCCAAGCACCCCCTGTTACAAACGTTGCCTTGTCTCCCCGTGTTTAAGGGAACAAAGCTTAGTGCTACCCCCTTGCAGGCATTGATGGTTTTCACTGACGGTTCTGGCCGCATCGGAAGGTCCGTCATCGTTTGGCGATCGGATGCTGAGGCTCCCTGGCAGCAGGATGTCCAAGTGGTCCACGGCTCTCCTCAAATTGTCGAACTGGTGGCAGTAGTCCGAGCCTTTCACTGATGGCCAACAGATCTCAATATTGTCACCGACTCAGCCTATGTTGCTGGCCTGGTCAGCAGAATGGAATCTGCCTTTTTAAAGGAGGCCGCCAATCCTCAATTGTTTACTCTTATGAGGGAATTGTTGTTTTTTATTGAATTGGCGGCCGGGCAAATATTTTATCATGCATGTGCGGTCCCATACTAACCTTCCAGGCCCCATTGCGGAAGGCAATGCACAGGCAGATTTGGTGGCAGGCCCGGTTGTGGTCCCAAACACATTTGAGCAAGCTTGTTTGTCACGTGAATTTTTTCATCAAAAAAACTTTTTATATCATGAGAAGAAATGTGAGCTTGGCTAAATTGGATCACTTGTTATTTTAAACCATCCCATTCAAATACTTTGACACTGGGTTTGCACTGGTGGCGCGGGTCCGGTCGGTGCGCTTCGTGGCGGTACTGTAATCGCGTTTTCATCTTCCCTTTTGCTGTTCTGTTAAATTGCATTATTTTAACCCATGAGTTTTGCCCTGTCGATTTCTTTTTCCACGACTGTGGGAGTTGTGCGAACGGCTGCGTGGTTCTTTGTTGCTGGCTGAGGCCAAACCACGATACAGGTAGTAGCTGTAAGATCCCTCACAACCATGGGCAAAGGTCTCTGTATGGCAAGTCAAAATCCAGTTTGTGGTTCACAGGCTCATTGGCCAGTTTTTCTGGTTTGTGTGGCCTTTTTTACGAATGCCTTAGGGTCTCTTTCTTATTTTCCTCACACACATGTTTTTCTGAAGTTGGCATTTTGTTCTGGTTTTCCCTTTCTGCAGCCAGCATTGCCTGTGCCTTGCAGGACTGCACAAAGCCCAAATTTCACCCTAGTAACACTATTGTCATCCTGTTGGGCTGGCCCCAGATGCAGGAGCTTCTTAGTCCGTCTCACAGGATTGGTCTCTTCTCTGTATGTGACAGGATTTTCCCAGGGGGTCCCTTGGTGTGATTCCTAGGAGAGGTTCATAGTCCTTGGGCATGTCCCAACTTGTCTGTGCCTCACCCCCTGCCTTTTGGTGCCTGTGGTGGGTTGACCTTGGCTGGCTGCCAGGTGTCCACCAAGCTGCTCTCTTGCTCCCCCTTCTCAGCAAGACAGGGTGAGAAAATAAGATGAAAAAGCTCGTGAGTTGAGATAAGGACACCAATTACCATCACGGGTAAAACAGACTTGACTTGGGAAAGATTAATTTATTGTCAATTAATCACAGAGCAGGATAATGAGAAATAAGAACAAATCTAAAACCACCACCTTCCCTCCACCCCTCCCCTTTTCCTGGGCTCAACTTTGCTCCTGACTCTTGTACTCTGCTGCTCCTTCCTCTTCACAGTGTGAAGAATATTGAGAATATATTTATAGACTTCGTTATTAAAATGGAGACTAAAATAATTTTTAAAAGCAGATATCAGTGATAGTTTTGTTATGAGACACTCTATAGAGTATAAGAGAAAACTGAATAGAGAAGTACTGGTTATGGTTTCTGGGTGATAAAAAAAATAAATATCTGACTTCTGAGGTCCTCTCTCAGCTCCTTTATTGGCTAAAGGCTCTATTTGTGATAAATCCCTTCCATTTTTAGGAGAACAGCACATTGCTTAAAATGGACATAAACGGAGAGTCCAGAACTACCATATCTACCCCCCCTGTACATCTTGCAGAGATCAGTTCTGCAGGCAAAACAGAAGCAGAGAAACCACGATGTTCCAGTACCCCCTGCTCACCAATGCGACGGACAGTTTCAGGCTATCAGATCCTTCATATGGATTCTAACTACCTGGTTGGCTTCGCGACTGGAGAGGAGCTGCTAAAATTAGCCCAACAGTATACAGGAAATGAAGATAATAAAGGAGAATCCAGGCCTAACTTGCACTCTGAACAGCTTGATTCAGGACTTGCTTCCTCCCCCTTGTACAAAACTAGAAGTAGGTACTATCACCCATATGAGATCCCAGCAGTAAATGGGAGGAGGAGGAGACAGATGTCCAGCTTGGGAGATAAATGCACTAAGGCTTTACCATATGAACCTTACAAGGTACTTCATGGTCCCCTGCCTCTTTGTCTTTTAAAAGGTAAAAGGGCTCACTCTAAATCCCTGGACTACCTAAATTTAGACAAAATGAGTATCAAGGAACCTGCTGACACAGACATGCTACAATACCAGCTTCAACACCTTACCCTTAGAGGGGACTATATGTTTGCAAGAAATAACACATGAACTATAATCTAGAATTTAGAACCATTTTCTGTTTATTTCTCTATTGCTGCAAAAATCCACTGTCATACTGTGTACATGACTGTCTACAGTGTAGGTGTTATCAGCTAAATGTTATTAGAAAGTAATTTATTTGAATAGAATTTTGACAGTGCATTGTGTTACAAATACTTGGAGGAGAAAAAATATCTTTCCAAAGCAAGCAGCTTCTAATGCAAATTTGACTGCAGCTGGTGCATATTTCTTTGGACACCTTTTAACAAAGAAAAGGCTTTTAGGTTTGGGGGTGGTTTGGGGGGTTTGTTTTTTTTTTTTTTTTTTTTTTGTACAGTTATCTAGTATTTATGTTAATTTAATACTGAAAAATTGATGGTCTGGTTGTTGCTAACTTTGGCTTGATGTTAGAAATTGCTCTTGGATAAGTACTCAAGTTATCTTTTTGCTTCTTACTGTATTCTACAACAAAATGTATGTATGACTTTTTATATCATGAGAAGAAATGTGAGCTTGGCTAAATTGGATCACTTGTTACTTTAAACCATCCCATTCAAATACTTTGAAACTGGGTTTGCACTGGTGGTGAGGAGGAAATTCACTCATAAAATAAACCTTTGTTCATTTGCTATTCTAAACCTATTATTTTTAAATTATGTTTTATTTTCTGCATGGAAGTAATTGTTTTGCCTCCTGTTTTATAAAACTAGTTTGGAATAAGTATTTGGAATACTAAAAAATATTTTTGAGAGTGAAGGGTTTAGATGTTTTTTGTTAATACAACTTATTTTTTTACATTGTCTTGACATGTAAACAAGGATTCACTTCAGATTCCAGTAAACACATTAGAATGTCTGCATCAGTATGTCAATAAAGTTTTTAATTTTAATTCATTATTTCTATATAGTATAGTAATGGAAGATGTCAAATAACTCTAGTATTGCTTTGGAAACTTAGTTTATTTGAAGCAGTGAACACTCTTATGATCTGGAAGGCAGATTTTTGGATGGAGTGCAAGTTTCTATACCAGCCCTGAAGAGCTGATTCTGTATTATTCAACAGAGTAGATTGAATACACTGGCTTAATCTGTTGCTTAAGAATTTTTTGTCCAAATATGACATCAAATGCAGTTTTAACACTGTATTCTTAGATATATTTAAAACATGTTAGTAACTTATGTCTAAAAACTTTAATTTTTAAACACTTTAGGTGCAATCTATTACTGAAGCAGTGTGCAAATTTGTTTTGGTTTACTTATTTAGAAGTTAAAATTAAGATCATGTTGTTTTGAAACATAACTTATTTCATCAGTTGTTTCTGGTACAATTCAGGGGGTTTTCTGTTTCTCCTTCAGCATAAATAGCAAGCACTAGTCAGTGTGCGTGTGTTGGGGAAAATTACGAGTTCTTTTCATTCTGCCACTTTCTCCACAATTGTAACCAAAGGCAGTGAAGAGGAGCCCAGTAGACTATGTTTTTACTAGTTTGGTTAACATTTTCTGGCTTATTAGAATATTTACAACTGATGTCTATTTTAAAGAATTAACTGCAACTCTGTAAACTTAATGTATTGAACAATGATCTCTAAAGTAAACTTTTCCTATGGAGTCTTCAGTTTGAAAAACAGAATATGGTCAGATGCCAAAGAGATAGAGCTTTTGTCTAAGGAATAAACACCACCATTTATTGAAATTACCTATGAAAATGTATTTCTGGCTGAAAAATAAATGATATAATTACCTATTTTTGTGGAGTCTTTTCTGTGTAGAAGAATGAGGATATTTAAAAGTAAAAATTTAGACCAGGAATCATTAAAACTTGAAAGCAGGAAACTTCTGTGAAATATTTAGACAGATTCTTCTGCTGTTTCAGGAAATCAGACATACAATTGTTAGCACACCTGGTGCATGTTGTTACTTTGGTCCCGTACAGTAACTATATAGTTACATCTGTAGATGTATTACCAAGTTCAAATATTAAAAAATTGTTAGTATTTTTTCTGTCTGGTGGCTTGCCTGTGAAAGTATTTGCATCTGATAACATTGCTTAACTGTTCTAGAATCGCAGTTACACTTGCATACTACATAATTGTTTGATAGCCATATTTTTTTAAGTTGGATTTGTAATGTTCTTAATTAAACTCCTTTAGTGATTTCTTGGTTCATTAGACTACTAAAATGAAATCAAATGTGAACAATACTAAATTCTGAAAGTGAGATATTTATTAAATATCAGGCTCTGGATGTTATTGGGGCCTTTTAATACATAAAGCAGAAAGATGGAGAGAGATGTTTTAGCAGGGCCTGTAGTGACAGGACAATGGGTAATGGTTTTAAACTAAAAGGGTTGATTTAGATTAGATATAAGGAAGAAATTCTTTACAGTGAGGGTGGTGAGACACTGGAACGGGTTGCCCAAAAAAGTTGAGGATGCCCCATTGCTGGAAGTGCTCAAGGTCAGGTTTGATGGGGCTTTGAGCAACCTGGTCTAGTGGAAGGTGTCCCTGCCCATGGCAGGGGGGGTTGGAACTAGATGATCTTCAAGGTCCCTTCCAACCTAAACCATTCTATGAATACAGAGTTCTTGCTATTCTTCTAAGAAATTAAAAGAAAAAAATTGTACTGAGAAAACAATGTTTCCCTGTGGCCTATAGGTATCTTCCAGAAGATTAAAAGAGTGAAGGTGGTAGAAGCAATAAAGTCATTGAATCATTTAGGTTGGAAAAGACCCATGAGATCATCGAGTCCGACTGTTAACCTAACACTGCCATGTCCACCACTAAAACCATGTCACTCAGCAACATATCAACACATCTTTTAAGTACCGCCAGGGATGGTGTTGTGGTTTAGGCTGAATTGGCTACTGGGGATGTGGGGCACCCTAGATGGGACTGACAGATGCTCCCCCCCTACCCCTCTTCTAAGAGGCCTCCAATACAGTGTTTCCTTTTTGTTAGTAGGTGGGGACATAGCTGTTATTTTGTTAATCATGTCCATTGGGAATCTGAGCCGGCCATGATAAACCACTTTACCTCTCTCTCGGAGAGACTGCAAGCAGTCTCTCCACGGGAGAAAGCACAGGTGATGATCAAAAATATGATGAATAACCAATGGGAAGGTCCGTACCCGCTGATAACTTGGGGTCGAGGATATGCTTGTGTCTCCACAGATACTGGACCAAGATGGGTCCCAGCGAGATGGGTCCGACTTTCGCTGCAGTCATCCTCGTCGTCATGATGACAGCAGA
Organism: Charadrius vociferus; assembly: GCF_000708025.1. NCBI lineage: Eukaryota > Metazoa > Chordata > Aves > Charadriiformes > Charadriidae > Charadrius > Charadrius vociferus. The sequence continues at coordinate 9,211 of NW_009646414.1, forward strand.
ACCAGGAGATGGTATATGGATCCCACCGGCACCCAAAGAAAACATCTGGGTAACTTTGGCAAACAAAACCGGCCAGGACACCCTGTGACTTTTGCTGGCTACCCCAGGAAACGCCTTTTCGACATGTCTAGTCGGTGTCCCAGCGGACAACTGGCCAAGCCATGATCAAGCAAGGCATTTCGGAAACTCATCGGCTTTGGCTGATAACCGGGATGGGTGGGCTCCTTACTTGCCACCCCTGCCCCATGAGCTGCAGGAGATTGAACTCCTAGGCTCAATTAAAATGGATAGCTGTTTAATTTTTAATTATACTGGCCAGAATCCATCTACAGCTCAGAATGTTAATTCTTCTCTGTCGATATATAGAAATGACACGGCCTGGTGCAACTATACCAGCAGTACTGTCTCCTGCTCCAGCAATGTGCCTTTACAGCTCCCGCGGGGGCTCTTCTTCATCTGTGGTGATCGAGCTTGGGGAGGTATACCCTCACATATAAGGGGAGGGCCCTGTAGTCTGGGAAGACTTACGCTGTTGACCCCAAATACATCAATGATACTGAATTTTACAAAGCATCATTGACGCCCCAAACGATCAGCCCACGCCTTTCAGAGTGAATGCAACGATAATGTGGAGTTTTGGAGTAAAGGGGAGATAAGTACGGCCTCTATACTTGCACGAGGAGTTGCCGCTTTGCAGGCTTTGGCCACATTGAATAAATTAGGGTGCTGGCTTGCCAAACAGAGCAATGCCGTGTCACTGGCTCTATCTAGCTTATTAATGGATGTAGATTTGGTTAGACATGCTACTTTGCAGAACCACGCAGAAATAGATTTTTTGCTATTAGCCCATGGCCACGGATGCGACGAATTTGACGGAAAGTGTTGTATGAACCTCTCGGATCATTCCCTGTCCATCCACGAAAGCATCCGGAAGCTGAAAGAGGGGGCTGCTAAACTCCAGGACGACAATGAGTGGGGATGGTTCAGCGATATGTTTGGCGGGTTGGGTTTGGGAAGCTGGGCAAAGCAGCTGCTGAAGCTAGCCGCAGGGTGCTTGCTGATCTTTTTATGCATTTTAATATGTATACCATGCCTTTTACAATGTACGCAGAGAACGGTGGAAAAATCAATAAACACAGTGCTAATTGTTCAACAAAACAAGAAAGGGGGAGATGTGGGGACTGAGGCAAAAGACAGGTTAAGTGTGGTAGAACTAATAGGCCATAAGCCATGGGAGGAATAAGCAGCTGCAGCACTGTTTTGGCAGATGAGGAAGTTGTGTGAAGCGACTCCCTAGATAAGGAGGTGCTGCTCACAGGGAGGAGAGATTCCCTTTTCAGTGGGAACGTGATCTTTTAGAATACGTGATGGTATAAATAAGTAAAGTAGAAAATTACTGACCTTGGTAGAAAAGTATATAAAGAGCACGCTTGCTTAAATAAAGCTGATTTCGATCCTGCATATCGGAGTCCGTGTCTTTCAATCCGCCACACGGCACCAGGGCACGAAGTTCTCAGGAAGGCAGCCATCAAGGGAGAGAGAGAACTTCGCGGCAAACTTTCTAATTTGTAGTGAATGTGATGTTGATGGTATGAAATAATCCTGTTGGCCAGCTTGGGTCAAGTGCCCGGGTCTCGCTCCTCCTCACCCCTGCACCTGGCTAGCTCGAAAACACTGAGACCTTGAAACTCACACACCATAGCTGGCTGTAAAGTAAATATTTTCACAAATCCAGACACTGGAGTCTTCTAAAAGTGAAGTCTTCCCAAGTATTAGAAGAGAAATTAGTCCTGTGTCGCTCAAACCTGGACATTCCACCCCTTATTTCATACCATATATATGTCACACTCAAGTTACTGTTATATTTGTCCTCTAATATATATACACACACACACAAATGTAATCCTCTAAAGATATGAACTATTCCTGTAAAAGGTCTATTACGTTTCTTTAGTTCAAAACTAGGAGTTCCATTTATCATAATAGTCTTTTAGGGTAGGAACCAGTGATGTGGCATTGACTCAGTTGTCAGATCGGGACCAGACCTCAATACAGGATGACAGACATGTAGAGTTGGGTGCAGCGAGATAACGTGTTGTGCTCACGGCTAGCATGTTCCCTGTCGCTGGACGCCATTCGATGGAGTTGGCTCCGGTTTCATTACCACCACGTTATCCTGAAAAACACTTATTGAACCCTGTTAGTGTTACGTAACAATTAACACCATATATTTTCAAATTAAGAATTCTCGCCCAAAATCAGATCTCCTTGAGGTATACATGGAACTTCTCCATTCTCCTGCATCACCCACCGGGTATGCCCTGGTCCTTCAGGAAAAGCAACCCCACAAGTGGGTCTGCCTTTACCTGAGGCCGGGG
>NW_009646414.1:12111-16001 GCF_000708025.1 Charadrius vociferus
TGGAAGGGAGATATAGTCAATTTGCCAGGCCTCTACATACTTATATTTCACCCACCGTTCTCTGTACCATAAAGGTTTTGACTGTTTAGCTTGCTTAATTTCAGCACGTTTCACATTCATGGATAACCTGTGAAATATTGTCCATAGTCAAATCCACCCCTCGATCACGAGCCCATCTATATGTTGCATCTCTTCCTTGATGACCTGAAGTGTCATGGGCCCACCGAGCTAAAAACAATTCACCCTTACATTACCAGTCCAAGTCTACTTGGGACACTTTAATCTTTGCAGCCTGATCCACCTGCTGGTTGTTTTGTTTTTCCTCAGTGGCCCGATTCTTGGGTACACGAGCATCTACATGATGTACCTTCACAGACAGCTTTTCTAATTGGGCAGCAATATCTTGCCACAAATCAGTAGCCCAAATGGGTTTACCTCTGCGCTGCCAGTTGCTCTTCTTCCACTGCTTTAACCATCGCACAAGGCATGTACTGCCATCCATGAGTCAGTATAAAGCACCGTTCGCTTTTCTCACTCAGCAATATCTAAAGCCAACTGGATGGCTTTCACTTCTGCAAACTGACTTGACTCACCCACTCCCTCAGCTGCTTCTGCGACTCGTCGGGCTTCCGCGACTCGTCGAGTAGGACTCCACACAGTGGCTTTCCACCTTCACTGGTTTCCTACAATATGACAAGATCCATCAGTGAACAATATCGCATCTCATTTGCTGATAATTGATTATATGGTGGGGCCTTCTCAGCATGCACCACCCTCTCCTCTGGGGGCCCTCCAAAATCCGTGCCTTGTGGCTAATCCATGATCACCTCCAAAATTCCTGGATGATTGGGGTTCCCTATTCGAGATTCCTGAGTAATTAGTGCTACCCATTTACTCCATGTCGCATCAGTTGCGTGATGTGTGGAAGGAGACTTCCCTTTAAACATCCAGTTCAACACTGGCAACCGAGGCGCCAGGAGGAGCTGTGCTTCAGTACCAATTACCTCCGAAGCAGCTCGAACTCCTTCATATGCTGCCAATATCTCTTTCTCAGTAGTGGTATAGCGAGCCTCTGATCCTCTATATTCTCGACTCCAAAACCCTAGCGGTCGGCCTCGAGTCTCTCCAGGTCCTCTTTGCCAGAGACTCCAGGTAGGGCTGTTCTCCCCTGCTGCAGTGTAGAGTACATTTTTTACATCTGGTCCTGTCCAAACTGGCCCAAGGGCTACTGCATGGACAATTTCCCGTTTAATTTGTTCAAAGGCTGATTGCTGCTCAGGGCCCCATTTAAAATCATTCTTCTTCCTAGTCACTTCATAGAGAGGGCTCACAATCTGACTGTAACCAGGAATATGCCTTCTCCAGAAACCCACAACGCCTAAGAAGGCTTGTGTTTCCTTTTTGTTAGTAGGTGGGGGACATAGCTGTTATTTTTTTAATCACGTCCATTGGGATCTGACAACGCCCGTCTTGCCACTTAATTCCTAAAAACTGGCGCTCGCGTGCAGGCCCCTTGACCTTACCTCGTTTGATGGCAAAACCGGTTTCCAGAAGGATTTGAATTACCTTCTCCCCTTTCTCGAAAACTTCTTCTGCTGTATTACCCCACACAATGATGTCGTCAATGTATTGCAGATGTTTTGGAGCTCCACCCTTCTCCAGTGCAGTCTAGATCAGTCCATGGCAAATAGTAGGGCTGTGTTTCCACCCCTGGGGCAGTTGATTCCAGGTGTACTGGACGCCTCTCCAGGTGAAAGCAACCTGTGGCCTGCACTCTGCTGCTAAAGGAATAGGGAAAAAGGCATTAGCAATGTCAATTGTAGCATGCCATTTGGCTGCCTTTGACTCCAGTTCATACTGAAGTTGTAGCATGTCTGGTACAGCAGCGCTCAGTGGTGGTGACGATAGTCTACTGTCAGTCTCCATTCCCAATTAGGCTTTCGCACTGCCCATATAGGGCTGTTAAAGGGTGAACGAGTCTTACCCCTCGGCTTTCCAGCTGACAGATCAACTTCTGAATAGGGAGCATAGGATCTTGATTAGTGCGATATTGTTGCCTATGCACTGTTGTAGCAATGGGCACATTTTGTTCCTTGACCCTCAACAACCCCACAATAGAAGGATCCTCTGACAGCCCAGGCAGAGTAGACAGTTGCATAACTTCCTCTGTCTCCACCACTGCTACACCAAATGCCCACCGGTACCTCCTCGGGTCCTTAAAAACCCCTCTCCTTAGGTAATCTATGCCAAGAATGCACGGAGCATCTGGACCAGTCACAATGGGGTGTTTCTCCCATTTATTCCCAGTCAGGCTCACTTTGGCCTCCAATACAGTCAGTTCTTGAGATCCCCTCCGTCACTCCAGCAATAGTGATGGGGTCTGCCTCTCTATGACTTGATGGCATCAGGGTGCACTGTGCACCAGTGTCCACCAAGGCCCTATACTTTTGTGGTTCTGATGTGCCAGGCCATCGAATCCACACAGTCCAGTAGACTCGATTATCCCTCTCCTCCTCCTGGCTGGAGGCAGGGCACCTCTACTTTCGACTAGAGGGCCCCTCAGTTCCATCCCTGACAGCCACATGTCGTAACTCAGGCTCCGAAGCCCATCTGTGCCTTCTGGGGGACCGTCCACTGGAAACTGGAGCAGCACTTCTGAAAGAACCCCTCCTTGGGGGTGTTTTACTCCGCAACTCATGTACGCGTGTCCATAAAGCTGAAGTAGGTTTTCCATCCCAATTCCTGATGTTTTCTCCCTGATCACGCAGGGTAGCCCACAAGATGTGTCGCGGTGTGTATTGTTTCTCTCAAACGGGTTTATTAAGGGAACGTTTCACCCTAATGGCTGAAACGCCTGTCGGTACAGGTTGGGAGTCCACACTATTTGCCAGCAGGGATATTTTGTTGAGAACTCTACGCAACGAATCCTCAGTTATCAGATGCTTTTCTCACAGCTGAGGCATCAGCCTGCAGAAGAACATTCTGCAGTTTCTGCAACATTTCATCAAGCTGCCACCTAGATTTTTCAGACGATTTTTCCACGGCTGAGACGTGGACCTGCAGAGGGACACCATCTAACCATTTGTTCAACACATTGCCAAGCACTACCGCAGATTTCACGGAATCACAGAATTACAGAATCACAGAATGGTAGGGGTTGGAAGGGCCCTCTGGAGATCATCTAGTCCAACCCCCCGGCCAAAGCAGGGTCACCTAGAGCAGGTTGGACAGGAACACATCCAGGTGGGTTTTGAATATCTCCAGAGAAGGAGACTCCACAACCTCTCTGGGCAGCCTGTTCCAGTCCTCTGGCACCCTCAAAGTAAAGTAGTTTCTCCTCATGTTGAGATGGAATTTCCTGTGTTCCAGCTTGTGCCCATTGCCCCTTGTCCTGTCACTGGGTGCCACTGAAAAGAGCCTGGCCTCATCCTCTTGACACCCGCCCTTTAGATATTGATAAGCATTGATGAGATCTCAGTCTTCTCTTCTCCAGGCTAAACAGACCAAGGTCCCTCAGCCTTTCCTCATAAGAGAGATGCTCCAGTCCCCTGATCATCTTCATAGCCCTCCACTGGACTCTCTCCAGTAGTTCCTTGACTTTCTTGAACTGGGGAGCTGTAAAAGAAAATAAGCTTTTAAGTGATTTAACTAACGTAGGCCTTGTTAGTTTTTTTATATGTTTTGAGAATAATCGTGGAATGGTTAAAGAATAGATGTAATTGTATAAGGTTGAATAATAGAATGCAGGTGCTTAAAAACAATACTCTGAGGATTATGCAAGCACTGCTCATTTATCCCTTGTATAGTCCTGACCATGGCTGGCCTGAAACCCAGTCAAGCCGAATCAACAGAATAGCAAATGTAGAACATAATAATAGGTAGGAAATGAG
>NW_009646414.1:16804-26258 GCF_000708025.1 Charadrius vociferus
GTCTTTGAAGAGGGGTAGAGGGGAGCATCTGTCGGTCCCATCTGGGGTCCCCCAGGTCCCCAGTAGCCGATTTGGCCTAAACCACGACACCCCATTTGCCTCAGCTGCTCCTCATAAGACTTGTTCTTTAGACTGCTCACCAGCTTCATTGCCCTTCTCTGGACACGCTCCAGCACCTCTACGTCCCTCCTGTAGTGAGGGGCCCCAAACTGAACACTGCTTGAGGTACGGCCTCACCAGTGCCAATACAGGGGGATGATCACTTCCCTAGTCCTGCTGGCCATACTATTTCTGATACAAGCCAGGATGCTATTGGCCATCTAGGCACATTGCTGGCTCATATTCTACCAATACCCTCAGGTATTTCCACCAAACAGCTTTCCAGCCACTCTTCCCTAAGCCTGTAGCGCTGCATAGGGTCGTTGTGACCCAAGTGCAGGACCCAGCACTTGGCCTTGTTGAATCCCATACTATTGGCCTTGGCCTATTGATCCAGCCTCTCAAGATCCTTCTGTAGAGTGTTTCCACAGTCAACCAAATCAACGCTCCCACCCAACTTGGTGGGACGACAAAACGTAAACGACAAAAAAAAAAAGATTTTAAGCAGATCTGGCCCAAGTACTGAGCCCTGGGGATCACCACATGTGACCGGCCGCCAACTGGATTTAACTCCATTCCCCACAAGTCTTTGGGCCCTGCCATCCAGCCACTTTTTACACAGTGAAGAGTGCACTCATTCAAGCCCTGAGCAGCCAGTTTCATCAGGAGAATGCTTTGGGAAATGGTGTCGAAGGCTTTGCTACAGGCCAGGTAAACAACATCCACATCCCTCATCCACTAAGGGGGTCACCTTGTCATAGAAGGAGATGAGGTTAGTCAAGTAGGACCTGCCTTTCATAAACCCATTCTGACTGGGCCTGGTCACCTGATTGTCCTGTACATGCCATGTGATGGCACTGAAGATGATTTGCTCCATAACCTTCCCCGGCACTGAAGTCAGACTGACAGGCCTATAGTTTCCTGGATCCTCCAGCTGGGAGCAGCTGGAGAAGCAGCTGGGGAAGGACTTTTTACAAGGGCATGTAGTGATAGGACGAGGGGGAATGGCTTTAAACTGGAAGAGGGTAGATTTAGATTAGATATTAGGAAGAAATTTTTCACTCTGATGGTGGTAAGGCACTGGAACAGGTTGCCCAGAGAAGTTGTTGAGGCCCCATCCCTGGAGGTGTTCAAGGCCTGGCTGGATGTGGCCTTGGGCAACCTGGTCTAGTGGGAGGTGTCCCTGCCTATGGCAGGGGGATTGGAACTTGCTGATCTTCAAGGTCCCTTCCAACCTAAACCATTCTATGATTCTATGATTCCTTGCAGCCCTTCTTGTAGATGGGCGTCACTTTTGCTAGCCTCCAGTCAACTGGGATCTCCCGGTTAGACAGGACTGCTGATAAACAATGTAAAGTGGCTTGGTGAGCACTTCCACCAGCTCCCTCAGTACCTGTCCTGGTTTCAGGGGGATCTGCCAATCGAGCTGGCCCTGCCCAATCAAAACTTCCACGTACAGTAGAAGGGGATAAAGTTCCTGTAGTGCATATGAAGAATATGTTAGGGAAGACAGTCTGGGTTAGCCCTGCCTCAGGCAAAGGCAGACCCATCCATGGGATTGCTTTTGCACAAGGACCCGGGTGCACTTGGTGGGTGATGCGAGAACATAGGGATGTCTGATGCATACCTCATGGGGATGTGATTTTGGGTGAGAATAGCCAATGAATAGAATTTTACGATGTTAAATGTTAAATAACGCTGCCACTGTATGTAATCATTATTATGATTGCTATCAATGGTACTCCAGTAAGAATCACCCAAACCAATGCAGATGGACTTTGATGAAACTGAGTAAAGTGCAGTGATGATGTAATAAGAACTGACCTCAGCAGCTGATGCCCAGCAACTTCCTTAAGATTGACATCTTCAACCTGTGGACCATGGGCATGGACTGCATCAGGTACACAAGCCACGAGCTTCAAATACAGCACGCACCAGTCCAGCACCACACACCATCTCATGCGCCCTGAGAGACTGTTCTCACAGATAGAGCCTACCGTCATGGACTAAGTGAGCGCAATGGACATTTTAGAGGGATGGCCCATAGACTGTGGGAATTAAATCTATTTGTGTATATATGTACATATATATATATGACAGGAGAAAGTGGTGGTAGTTAATCAGGAACTGTAAGATCTAGGCATGACATAGGTGATATGGAATAAGGGGTGGATAATGTCCTGGTTCCCGCAGGAATGGGGTTAATTTCCCCAAGGAGCCGGCAGGGGATGAAGGTATTCCATACTATGTGACCCATGCCCAGGCGATAAGAGGGAGCTAGCCAGGGGAGGGGAAGGCAGTTGCTGCTTGGGACGGGCTGTGGCAGTCCAGGTCTGGTCAGTGAGCGGCGGTACTGTAATCGCGTTTGTATGTCCCTTCATCGGTGTTATTGTTTTCTCTTCCCTTTTGTTGTTCTGTTAAACTGCCCTATCTCAACCCATGAGTTTTACCTTTTTCTTCTGATTTTTCCCACGGCTGTGGGAGTTGAGCGAGTGGCCGCGTGGTTCTTTGTTGCTGGCTGAGGCCAAACCATGACAGTACCCTTGGGTGGATCACATCCAGCCCCATAGACTTGTGTGTGTCTAAGTGGAGTAGCAGGTTGCTAACCATTTCCCCTTGGATTATGCGGGGTTCATTTTGCTCCCCATCTCTGTCATCAGGGCTGGGTACCCTGAGAACAACTGGTCTTACTATTAAAGACTGAGGCAAAGGCAGCATAAGGCACCTCAGTCTTTTCCTCATCCTTGGTCAATATGTTTCCTCTTGCATCCAATGAAGGATGGAGATTCTTCTTAGCTCTCCTTTTGTTGTTAATGTATTTATAGAAACTTTTTTATTGTCTTTTACTGCAGTAGCCAGATTGAGTTTGAGTTGGGCTTTGGCCTTTTTAATTTTCTCCCTGCATAACCTCAAGACTTCTTTGTAGTCCTCCTGAATGGCCTGCCCCTTCTTCCAAAGATCATACACTCCCTTTTTTTTCCTGAGTTCCAGCCAAAGCTGTCTGTTCAGCCAGGCCCGTCTTCTTCCCCACCAGCTCATCTTTTGGCACGTAGGGATGGCCTGCTTCTGTGCCTTTAAGATTCCCTTCTTGAAGAATGTCCAGCCTTCCTGGACTCCTTTGCCCTTCAGGACTGCCTCCCAAGGGACTCTGAACCAGGCCCCTAAACAAGCCCAAGTCTGCCCTCTGGAAGTCCAAGGTAGCAGTTCTGTTATAGCATACTCTAAATCCTTTCTTATAAAGCAAGGATAACAATAAAGTTCTTTACTGCAGCAGACCAAAAGAGAAGAGGCAGAGATTTTGGATCACCAACTCTGTCATTTCATGATTGCTATGCCCAAGACAGCCTCCAACCATCACATCACCCACAAGTCCTTCTCTGTTCGTAAACAACAGGTCCAGTGGGGAGCCTTCCCTAGTTGGCTCACTGACCAACTGTGTCAGGAAGTTATCTTACACACACTCCAGGAACCTCCTAGACTGTTTGCTCTCCACTGTATTGCATTTCCAGCAGACATCTGGTAAGTTGAAGTCCCCCACGAGAACAAGGGCTAGCGATCTTAAGACTTTTCCCAGCTGCTTATAGAATATTTTGTCTGCCTCTTCATCCTGGTTGGGTGGTCTGTAACAGACTCCACCATGATATCTGCCTTGTTGGCCTTCCCCCTGATTCTTACCCATAAACACTTGACCCTTTCATCTCCATTGTCAAGCTCTAGACAGTCAAAAGACTCCCTAACATACAGGGCTACCCCACCATCTGTCCTTCCTTGCCTATCCCTTCTGAAGAGTTTATAGCCATCCATTGCAGTACTCTAGCTGTGTGAGTCATCCCACCATGTTTCCGTGATTGCAATTACATCATAGTTCTCCAGCTGCATAATGGCTTCCAACTCTTGTTTGTTGCCCATGCTGCGTGCATTGGTGTAGATGCACTTCAGTTGGGCTATTGATCCTGCCACCTTTTTTTGGGGAAGAAGCCCTAATTTCTACCTGACCATTCTCAGGTTCTTCCATGATTTCTAACACATCAATAACCCTTGCATCTTTGCTGCCATGTGGATCTCCATACCCTACCCCCACTGAGATAGCTAAGGTGCTGTGTACATTAGTATAGGGACATTTCAAATGTGCTCCAGTGTACTCAGCACATCGTGGAGCAGACTGAAGGACCTCACTGGTACAGCAGCCCTCAAACATTGACATGCACCCCCCAGGCTTATCTCTAGCAGGCCTGGTTTTATCCCTTCCCCCCTTCAAAACTAGTTGAAAGCTCTTTCAATGAGCCCTACTAATTCCTGTGCAAAGATCCTTATCCCCCTTTGAGACAGGTCTACCCCATATGTTGCTAGCAGGCCTGGTAGACCGACTCCAAAATTTTGCTTGTGACACCAGGCTCAGAGCCAGGTATTGATCTGTTGACTCTTCCTGTTTCTTCCAGCATCATTCCCTGCAACTGGAAGGATAGAGGGAAAAACTACTTGTGCTTTTGATCCCTTAACCAGTCTTCCCAAGGGCCTGAAGTCTCTTTTGATTGCCCTTGGACTTCTTAGTGCAACTTCATTGCTGCCTACATGACAAAGCAATAATGGATAATAATCCGAGGGCTGTACCAGGTCAGGAAGTTTTCTCTTCACATCTTTAACCTGGGCCCCAGGGAAGTAGAAGGTTGGCATCTTGGGGCTTCTGTTTCCCACAGAAGAGAGTCTCCTATGGCAATAACTCATGTTTTTTTCTTAATGGAAGCGGTTTAGATGCAGGCTGTAGGCTGACTTTACCTTGGTGACACCTCCAACACAGATGGACCATCATCCTCATCATTGTTTGGTTCCACTTGCAAACCCTCATACCTATTGTACAAAGGCATCTGGGAAGGTGAGGTAGTCACAGAGGAGATGCACCTGCTGTGCCAGACAGGAACTTGTTACCATTGCCCCCTGTCCTTTAAGTCACCACTTTCTGCCAGATGGAGAGAGGACAGGGGATCCTCTGTATCATGCATCCTGTCTGCCTGACAGGTCTGTCCCAGGGAAGGTAGAGTGGAGTTCCAGTAGTCAATCTCCCTCAGACTCCCTGATACTCCTCAGGCTACTCACCTCCTTCCAAAGCTCTGCCACTAAGCTGAGGAGTTCCTCTACCTGGGCGCACCTCCCACAGGTGTACTCACTGCAGACATCCAGTACTGGCATAAGAGTAGGGCACATCCTGCAGCCTGACATCTGAGTAACAGCGTGCTCCCACCAGAGCTCTGTCTGGGAAGCTGCATCACTTGTGGCAGGTGCAGAGTTTTGAGAGGACATGGCTTTCTGCCAGGTAGATACCATTGCTCCCTGGTCAAGCTAGAAAATTACAGCACTCTTCCATGCAAACTGCCACACCACGCCACGCCCTTGCTGACTCACCATTGCGTGTTTGCAGCACTCCTAGTCACTAGCGCTCCCTTGGCTTTTCTTTTATAGGTGTGGGGGGCTTGACTGAGGTTGCTCCTGGCCCTGCCCAGGTCTCATCATCTGCTTTTGCACGAGCTGTGGGCTCCTGGCGGCTCTCTCTGCTCCCCTGAGGTTTCCCCAGTTTAGGAAACCCACCTCTACACCGTGCTAGAGCGCTCCGCCATGGATCGTGCCGGCACCAGAGCTGCTTGCCTTATCTTCTGTTTGAATTACCTTTAATACCAAAGCAGATTTGGAATCAAGTACAAGTGCATAAACTGGGATACTGAGACAAATCATAAATTTTGGGACACTAATAGCCTATTTTAAAATATACCAAAATATACTCTGACTCATAATTGGTCATTTTTATTGGGTGATGCTCTCTCTTGCTGAGCATGCTTATTGCAGTGGGACTTAATTGCTGATTGGAGCTACTAGAAAGTATTGTGAACCAAGTAACAACCAAACTCTTAAAACTCTTTCTAAAAGTGTTCTACTATGCATATTGTTTCTTCTAGGAAGAACGGAGGAGTGAGTGGAGAACAGTTATTCTTAAACTGCTCAAAATGCAGATGTTACTGTCTGGAGACAGAGGAAGGTTCTGAGTGGTTCAGTGATTGCAGCAGAAACAATTATGGGGTTTTGTGGGCAAATATAATCTTTAAGAAGAATTACAAGAAAAGAGCGGAAGGGCCATAAGCTGCATAAAAAAGTTTTCCAAAATCCACACTACCCGGAGAAATGTGAGCTGATAACAGGTTAATTTCAGATAAAGTTAGGTCATGTCAGGTTGTATAATTTGCTTTTGAAAATACTAAAAAGCTATCCAGAGCACAAAACCATGGACTGAAACAAATCAAAGTGCGTTTCAAAGTGTATTTTCATTTGTTAAGTCACAGTTAAAAAAAAAACAAGCACCAACCTTAAGGTCAATGACAAAGTAATGTTAAGTTTTATGGCTCAAATGGGTCTTTGTAGTATGAAGGTCAGTACTGCAGGTAATACTTCCTAATCAAAGAGTTGTTAATGGATGTGACAAAACGGGAAAAAGGACTTCACTGAGAGGTTCTAATTAACAATTTATTTGGACTTCGTTCACAGGTCCAATACGTCACTATTGCAAGTTCTATGTGTACAATGGTAATTACACTATTGCAGTTTTAGCGGGATACACTATTGCAATCTACAAATGATCCCGACAAGTAACAACACAAACCACAAGCATGCTAGATATTAATACCTTAAAAGAGTGCACCAATCGCAAACTTAATAGCATGCCATATACCATACATATGTTTCTTAGTCACTTACCCTCTCTCTCAGGTAAGGTCTCTCAGTCCCTGGGAAGTTACCCTGTACAGCGTCCTTGACAGGGGGGGATGGATCTCCTACAGGCCAGCTGTATCGTTGGAAGATTCCCCATTTTTCTTCCCATACCTTGCGGTTTATATTTCCTGATTCTATGAGGGTGCAGGATTATGCCTGAGTGGATTACACTATCTGGGATATTTACCTCTGGTGGTATGATAGCTAAGTCTCTGTTGCCAATTTGTGATGTCTAGCACTCAAAGTCACGGGAATAGTGGTGGGATGGGACTCGGGGCATATTGTTTGTTAAGGGCCATTTGGTTTCAGTTCTTATATGCAATCTTGAGACAACCCCAAGCTGAGCCATTTTGTAGCTCTCCCCAAATTATCTCTGCATAGACAAGGCAAGGCAGAGATGAAGCTGAGTCGGATGACAACTCCCTGCATCTCACCTATTGTGCTCTGAAACCGGTTTGGCTGGGTGCTCCCATACAATGGATAACATCACTATTGTTTCCAGCTCTTTCAATGGTACCAAAGAATTTGAAACTGAAAATGTACAACATGATCAAATTCTGAAATTGTAAATGCTTGGGAGGTTGGTCTGAGTAAAGTGAATTTTTAATGTTAAACTTCATTTTAAAGAGGAATATATACTGAAACAATAGCAAAAATCAGCTTCAATGAGAAGAGCTGAAAAAAACTAGAAAAAAATCTTTGAGAGGAAAACTAAAGCGGAGCAATGTTACAGAAATGTAACTGAGTAGTAAGTTTAACTATTGTAGGAAAAATCAGATCTAAAATTGAAAGATAAGTAGAGTAGAGAGTAGAGAGTAGAGACTAATGCTAATACCATTAAATAAAGTTAAAGCTTGACAAACAAAAGTGCATGTTTCTTTGCATGTAGTCTAAGCAGTTAGCAAATATGATTTTATTGATTATCCTTTTTGGGGATTGACAGTTTGCATGAGTGGTTTGCAGTGCTTTGGTCTTTTAATTGGGTAATGATGGGTGATTACTCTGAACACTGTAATAATGTGGCAAAAACATATCTGATAGATCTTCAGAAGGACACATTTGATAAAGTACGCATAATTGGGTTTTCTCTGTATCACATCACAGTTTTTAGCCAGAGGTTAATTCCAACTTTCCAAATTCCTGACAAACCTTAGATTATGCTTTTCCCCCCAGTTATTCTGCCAGTGAAGTTTTCCTGTTCTTCCCTCTTCATTCTGGAGCGTGTCCAGTGAAGGGAAACAAAGATGGTGAAGGGTCCAGGGAACAAGTCTTATGAGGAGTGGCTGAGAGAACTGGGGTTGTTTAGTCTGGAGAAAAGGAGGCTCAGGGGAGACCTTATCACTCTCTACAACTACCTGAAAGGAGGTTGTAGCGAGGGGGAAGTTGGTCTCTTCTCCCAAGTAACAAGCGATAGGACAAGAGGAAATGGCCTCAAGTTGTGCCATGGGAGGTTTAGATTGGATATTAGGAAAAAATTTCTTCACTGAATGGGTTATCAAACATTGGAACAGGCTGCCCAGGTGTCATGCTCCACTCAGAAAAGAGAGGGGGAAGTGACTCAGATTTGCAAATCCCCAGCAGCAGGGACTAAGGTGAGACAACTCTCAAGGTCTGTAAACAAACATTTGTTAGATTCCCGCAGTGATTAATATATGTCTTAACTAGGTCCACGATAATTGGTTAGGTATATAACAAATTATGGTAAGCAGTAAAACAAATTATGGCAAGCTGTAAGGTACGCCTTGGGTTACTTAATAATTCTAAGGGAAAAGAGAAAGAGAGGGAGAGAGATAAAGAGATCACCAGTCCTGGTTCCAGCATTGGTCTAGCCAACGGGTGTGTGCGTGCGTGCATGCATCTCATTCACAGGAGTGCTCCTCTGTGGATCCCCCTTTGTGGTACTTATTTTCTGCTTTTATGTTCAAGGTATCAGTAAGACCTTCCCTGAGGCTACGGTGGCAATTTTGTCTCATTTTTCTCCCCCCCTCACCCAGGGGATGTGTAGCATGATTTGGGTGCAGAGAGTGCTATAGTCATATATGTTTAGCATTATCTCTTTAATCTTCATTAGCATACGCAGGGGTGTCAGCTTTGTGAGAAACGCTTGCTCACGGATAAAAATGTGGAGAGGACAAAGTCTTCGAAGCAAAGATAAAAGTTTATTCAGGATCAAAATAAACGAGTCAGCTGAGGCGGGTGCCTCTCAAAAAGAGCACACTTAGCTACAAAACTTCAGGTATTTATGTCCTGTCCCCTTTTCCCAGTGGTTAGGTACTTTAGGGCTCACATTCTTTCACGACCCGTTAGCCTATCACAAACTCGATTCACATCTTTCTCCTTTTAAGGAGTTGTTTTTCTAAGTTACACAGCTCTCCTTGTGCCGTGGACACACAAAATGGCTGTTCATAGTCCTGCTTGTGCCGTCGACATACAAAATGGCTGAAGCAAAACAATTCCATCTCTCACAGCTTTAATATGCATTTCACATATGATGAGGCAAAGGTCATTCATCGGACATGATGGCCCGGAAAACAGAGAACTAACAAGCTTCACAAGTTGAGCAGAAAGTCCTGTCTCCACAAGACTTCTCCCCCCCCCC
>NW_009646414.1:26297-31809 GCF_000708025.1 Charadrius vociferus
CCCCCGCAGACACATCCTGTGTTATTCAGAGGAGTTTTCTTCTCTCCTGAGTCACACTAGATAAGCAAGTGTTAGCCTTATCAGTTCTTTGAGCACAAGGCCTTCATTATCCAGACTCTGCATTATCCACCCCGCAGCTATAGCTACATTTCAAGGTACTTGTGAGTGTTTGAGACATTCCAGTGAGGCTTGGAGGGCCTCCCCCCTCTCCTTATCTCTCCTCAGGCTACTTCTCTCAGTCTTTGTTTCGGGGAGTTTACAAGTCCTCTCTTACACCAGGGAAGTGGTGAAATCGCCATCCCTGATGGTATTTAAAAGACGGGTAGACAAGGTGCTTAGGGACATGGTTTAGTGGTGTTTTTGGCAGTGTTAGGTTGATGGTTGGACTTGATGATCTTAGAAGTCCCTTCCAACCTAGACGATTCTATGATTCTATAAGGGCTCTCAGGCAAAACCTTCAGGACTAAAATATTGAAAACTTCATTTTTTTGAAAGGAGCAGGGGGAGTCCCTAGTTGTCTGAACTACTCGCTTCTAATCTTGTAAAAGCTGGGCATCATTGTTAAATATATGATACTTAAGTATAGAAATATTTGTGAGCTACTTTGGTAGACCTTTTCATCTGCCTCTAACTGTGGGAGTAGCTTGGGAGGTGTAGGATGAGTTATGAGATGAAGGTAACTGAGCATCACAGATTCATAAAAATTATCTTGTGTTTGAAAAATCATTATCAAGCAATTCTTTGGCAATTTTTCTTTGCATCAGACTGATGTCTTAATTCAATCAACAATCACCTTAGTTTCCCCATCTAGAACACACAGAACATTATCAATGACTCTTGTTCCTCAGAAGTTGCCTTTGGTTCTTGCATTTGGCTGCTTCTGAATGTCTGGTTTCATGGCAGTGGTTAAGATTTACTGCTCCTGATCCAGTAGTGGAAGTGCTAAACCTGCTTATCTTCATTTTTGTGGGATGTCTTGAGGGAGGGAACATTCACCTGATGTTTCAAAATCCAGTCTGTTTTGCATTCTTCTTAACTTTAACTTATTCTTGGCTTTAGTAGATTGGCAGTAGAGAATGACATCAAAGAAAAATTATCAGAGAAATTATCTAGGCCACACATATACAGAGAAATTATCTAGGCCACATTAGAAGACTTGAAGAAAGACGACTGTCAGTCTGTGGAAAAAAAACCCACAACAGAATCAGCTGACTTGAAACCAAAACAAAAGTAAATTAACTGATCACATGTACTGGGTCTGGCTGAGATGGAGTTTGTTTTCCCCATAGCAGCCCTCATAGTGCTGTGCTTGGTACTGGTAGCTAGAAAGGTGTTGATAACACGCCAGTGTTTTGGCTACTGCTGAGCAGTGATCCCACAGCATCAAGGCTGTGTCTCCAACATTCCCCCCCTCACCCAGTAGGCTGGAGGTGGGAAAGATCTTGGGAGGGGACATAGCCAGGACAGCTGACCCAAACTGACCAAAGGGATATTCCATACCATATGATGTCTGCTCAGTAATAAAAGTTAAGAGAAAGGAGGAGGAAGCAGGGGCATTTTTTATTTACGACATTTGTCTTCCAGAGCAACCGCTATGTGTACTGAAGCCCTACTTCCCAGGAAGTGGCTGGACATCACCTGCTGATGGGAAGTAGAGAATAAATCTTTTGTTTTCCTTTGCTTCCACACGTGGCCTTTGCTTTTGCTTTATTAACTGCCTTTATCTTGACCCATGAGTTTTTTTCCATCTTATTTTCTCCCCCCTCCTGTCCTGCTGAGGAAGAGAGTGATAGAGCAGCTTGGTGGGCACCTGATGTCCAGCCAAGGTCAACCCACCGCATCACATTTCATCCCTTTTTAGGAGATGATAGTTGTCTGAATTTACATGTGCTTGATGTTACTTATCAAAGAATTCATCTGGAGTGAAAAGAGGGAGAGGACAAACATGGAGAGCTTTGCACAGTGCTTTCCTTTTCTGAGTGGGAGAGCAGAAAGGAGAATCCACCAGAATATGTAGAGAGAAAGGATGAAGAAAAAGAGAAAAACCTCAGAGGGAGAGGGGCAGTACTGCAAGAGTAGGAAGAGTGAGAGAGCGTATAGTTTCAGTCCAAAAATAAATTAGCAGAAAATAAATATGAAACAATATTTCACACAAGAAATATTTTTCAAAATAAACTGTCTCCCCAAAGTAAGGAGAATATGAGCCTGGAAATCATTATGAGGTGAGAATTAGATGGAAGAGACAATGTTATGTCACAAACCTTGTCCTTAATTGTGGGCTGCTCTTGCTTTCTCTCTCTCTCTTGTGCTCTCTTGCATGCTGTCTCTCTCACACGCTCTCAGCCACTCTTGCACTCACTCTCATGATAGTTTTCTTCCTCTCTTGCTTTCTTGCTCTCTCATTTTCTCTGTTGTTTTACCTCTTGCTTTCTCCATCTCACACCTTTTCTCTGACTCGCTCTCTCACTTTCTTTTGCTCTCACTTTTCTCTTGCTCTCACTTTCTCTCTCATACTTTCTTTTTCTGTCAGTCACTCTTTCTCTCTCTTGTTTTTACTTTCTCTCTTGTTCATGTACTTGCACTCGATTTCCCACTCTTGCTCTTGCTACCCCTATTCTCACTCTCTTGCTCTCGCTTTCTCACTTGCGCTCGAACTTGCTCTCACACTTTCTCACTATCTCTCTTGTTCTAGTGCTTTTGAACTCTCATTTGCTTACTTGCTTGCTCTTGTTTTCTCACTTTCTCACACTTGCTGTCTCTCGCTTTCTCTCACTTGCTCTCTCTCACTCTCTTGATTTCTCTCATGCATTTTCACTATCGTTCTTGCTCACCTTGAGCTTGCTTTCTCTTGCTCGCTCTTTCTTGTACTAACTTGCTCACTTGTTCTTGTGCTCACTTTCTCACACTTTCACCTCCACTCTCTTGCTTGCACTGTTGCCTGCACTTACTTTCCCACTCTCGAGCTTTCTCACACTCTCTCACTCTCTCTCTTTTGCTTTCTCTCTCACAAATTCTTGCAAAAGCGTTTGCTTGTGCTTTCTCTCACTTGCACTCGCTTGTGCCCCCTTGCTCACATCCTAGCTTGCACTCACGCTTTCTCTCATACTCTCGCTTTTCTTGCTTTCTAGCTCGCTGTGGGAATATAATGGAAGATTGGCGAGGAGGATTGTAAACACGCTCAAGTGACTCGCACCTGGGGTGCTGGACAACACACATATCACACTAATTGTTGTTCAGCCTTGTGTGCTTGCAAGTAGAATATCCGCACTTAGATAATATAAGCCTGGGATGGACTCAGGGACACCTTATCTAGCATACATGAGATCACTGCCTTGTTGTTGAAGATAAAAGCACAGTGGAAAACTACGCCTGCTTGAACCCTTGAAAAGCAGGCGAGAACAGCAAGTCTGAGCTCGCACCCTCCTGCTAACTAGGACTTTCCTCCCTCCTCGCAGCGTCTGCATTTTTCCCTGCTTGTGCATCCTCTGCCCGGGCGTTGCTGCGGAGACTCCCCGATTCGTGAGGTATTGAAATTAAACTTGTTTTTGTCTCTCATCCGTGGTCTTGTGGTCATTCCTGCATCCTGCCCGAACCGGCTCACACACTTGCGCTCTCTCAAATTTTCACTCACCCTCTTGGCTCTCATACTCTTGCTCTTAATCACTTTCTTGTGCTCTTGCTCACTCCTGCTCACTTTCTAGCACTCTCTTTCTTGCTTTACCACTTTCTAGATGACTTTCTCACATTACTGTGACCGCTACCCTCTGCTCCCAACCCCTGGTAATATGGTTAGCATAGCTAACGCCATTTTATAAGGCAAACGGCCATTCTCTGTGACCGAGCGGGTCACGTATTAGTCCCCTATCCCCTCATTATCAGGCCCTGAAGGTCCTGTGAACCAAGTAGACAAATCAAACAGATTTCTTCTTCCCCTCCCTATCGACCTCAAGATTCCTGGTTGCCAGGCTGACTACTCCCCTCCTTACCGGCCTTGAAGGTCCCAAGCACCCGACCAACCAGGTGGTAGTGATGACCCTGTTACAGAGCAGGGACGCACACAGAACACTGTCTATAAAATCAAGCAGTTACAAGTCTTAAGTGGGAACTTGGACTGGAACTGCTGCTGGACAGCAAGACCCATGACCTCCCGGTGGCCAGGGATGCCTCCAACCATTGTCTGCTTCCTCCGAGGACTAAGTGAGTCATATTCTTTTATATGTTGTGTAAGCTGACACAGGCAGGATGCAGGAACAACCACAAAAACACAGATGAAATGCAAAGAGTAAATTTAATCTCGATACTTCGTGAAGAGGAGTATCCAAAGCAGCACCCGTGCAGAGGCACGCAAGCGGGATTGCAGGCACTGCGGAGCTTGGTCCTTGCTAGACAGTGTTACCAAACCTGCTGTTCTCACCTGTATATCAGGGATTCAAGCAGGCACAGTTTACCACTGTGCTTTGATCTTTCCAACAGCAGGGCAGGAATCTCATGCATGTTTGATAGGGTGCCTCTGAGTCTATCACAGGCCTATGTTATCTAAGCATAGATGTTCCACTTGTCAAGCACACAAGATTAAACAATGATTAATATGATATATACGTTTTTTCGACACCTCAGCTGCAAGTCACTTGAGCATGTTTACAATCCTCCTTGCTAATCTTCTGTTATTTTCCCACATATGTTTTACAAGGCTAGATTATGATTGTTGTATTGATATGGCAAGCCAAGTATTAAGATTTGATCCGATAAGCAGAGGGTCCAGGTGATCAGAAACCATAAGCTAAGTGGTGCTATAAAATCCTGTGCTGTGTGACTTATAAAATTGTACTGCAATCATTCTGCTCATCGAAATCCTGTGCTATTCTGATTATAAATTCTATGCTATGCTAATCATAAAATCCTGTTTAAAAAAAAAAGCTTTAATTGTAACTACGATTTAGTGCTGTCATCATTCTGCTAAGGATCCCTTAAAGAACTTGTCTGTACCTTTAGTGTCAGGTGACAGTTACCACTTTCTTGCTCATTTTCTCACACTCGTACTTTCTCGCTTTAACACTTGCTTTCTTGCACTCATTTTTTCACTCTTGCTTTCTCACTGTTGCTTTCTCACTAACTCACTTCATCTCATGCTTTCTCACTTGTGCTCACTCGCTCCTATTCACTTTCCCATGCTCGTTTTCTCACTTTAATGCTTTTTCATTTTATCACTTCCTTGTACTTGCTTTCTTCTTCTCATTCTCACTTCCACTCTCCAGCTCACTTTCTCATGATCATTTTCTCACTTTACGCTCTTGCTTTCTTGCACTTGCTTTCTTGTTCTCACTTTCTCACTGTCACTTTCTCACTAACTCTCTCACACATTCTTTCTACCATTCTCATGTTCTTGCATTCTCATACTCTTGCTTGTGATCTCACTCATTCTTACTTGCTTTCTCGTGCTTGCTTCCTTGGTTTTTTGCTTTCTCAGTTTCTTGTGCTTGCTTCCTTGGCCTCTTGCTGTCTCTAATGCTCT
>NW_009646414.1:31836-32586 GCF_000708025.1 Charadrius vociferus
CTTTCCCTCTCTCAGTTGCTCTCGCTCTCCCTTCACTCTCTCTCTTTTGCTTTTTTCCCTCTCCCTTGCTCTTGAGTTATTGCTCACCCTCTCTTCCTTTCTCACTTTCTCACTGTATTGGGTTTGTATTTTCTCTCCCCTATCCAGTTGAGGAGGGGGAGTGATAGAGCAGCTTGGTGGGAACCTGGTGTCCAGCCAAGGTTAACCCACCACACTCAGGTTTTGACACTCACTTTCTAGTTCTCACTTTCTCTCTCTGTCTTGCTTTCTTGCTCAGTTTCCCTCACTCACTCATGTTCTCGCACTCTCCCTCTCTTGTGCATGCTCTCTCACTCTTGCTTTCTTGCTAGTGCACTGGCATTCATCTTTCCACACTCATTTTCTTGTGCCTGCAATCACTCTTGCTTTCTCTCTCTCTCTCGAAGCTCTATCTTGCTTTCTCTCTATCATGCACTGTTTCTCATGCTTGCTCTCATGCTTTCTCACTGCATCACTTTCTTGCACTCATTTTCTCCCTGTCACTTTCTCACTAACTCACTTCGTTCCATGCATTCTCACTTGCGTTCTCATGTTCTTATGGTGTCACACTCTTGCTCCTGCTATCACTTACTTTTACTTGCTTTTGCATGCTTGCTTTCTCTCTTGCTTTTTCACTCCCTCACTTACTCTAACTTGCTTTCTTGGTCTCTCTTTTGCTTATCCTCTCTTTTTTTTGAAATATCTTGTGCTTGCTTTCTCGCTCTCGCTGTC
>NW_009646414.1:32625-33840 GCF_000708025.1 Charadrius vociferus
CCTGCTCTCGGTTGCTCTCACTTTCACTTTTGCTCTCACTCTCACTCTTCCCCTCTCTCTTCTGCTTGTTTTCTCTCCCTCGCTCTTGCATTCTCGCTCTTGCTCTCTTCCTTCTTTCCATTCTTGCTTTCTAGATCTCACTTTCTCTATTTTGCTTTCTCACTTTCTGTATTAGGTTTGAGTGGCAGGGTTTTGGTAGATGCCAGAAGCTTTCCCCATGTCTGACAGAGCCAGTGCCAGGCAGCACCAAGACGGACCAGCTGCTGGCCAAGGCTGAGCCAATCAGCGATGGTGGTAGCGCCTCTGTGATAACATATTTAAGAGGGGGAAAAAACTGCTGTGCAACAGCAGCCAGAAGAGAAGAGGAATGAGAATAAGTGAGCGAAACAACTATGCAGACACCAAGGTCAGTGAAGAAGGAGGGGGAAGGGGTGCTCCAGGCACTGGAACAGAAATTCCCCTGCAGCCTGTGGTGAAGACCATGGTGAAGCAAGCTGTCCCCCTGCAGCCCATGGAGGTCCACAGTGGAGCAGATATCCACCTTCAGCTCATGGAGGACCCCTTGCTGGAGCAAGGGGATGCACCCAAAGGAGGCTGTGACCCCATAGAGTGCCCATGCTGGAGCAGGCTCCTGGCAGGACCTGTGACCCTGTGGAGAGAAGCCCATGCTGGAGCAGTCTGTTCCTGAAGGACTGCACCACTTGGAAAGGACCCGTACTAGAGCAGTTCTTGAAGAACTGCAGCCTGTGGGAATGACCCATGATGGAGAAGTTCATGGAGAACTGTCTCACATGGGAGGGACCACACGCTGGAGCAGGGGAAGAGAGTGAGGAGGAAGGAGCGGCAGAGACAACCTGTGATTAACTCACTGCAACCCCCATTCCCCGTCACCCTGTGCCACTCAGGGGGAGGAGGTAGAGAAGTCGGAAGTGAAGTTGAGCCTGGGAAGAAGGTGTTTTAAGATTTGTTTTTATTTCTCATTATCCTACTCTGATTTGATTGGCAATAAATTAAACTAATTTCCGCTACTAGGGGTATTACTATAAATGCAGGTTCAACTCCAGCTATTTCTACAACTCAATGTTTTCCTTTCATTGCTAATTGTGCTAAAGCTTCTACACATGTAGTAATTGTACGTTTCAGTTGCAGGGATAAAAATATCCACTCCAAAATTTTCAATGGGTCTTTTCCTGGGGTCCACTGCATAATTATAGC
>NW_009646414.1:36439-36687 GCF_000708025.1 Charadrius vociferus
CAACCCTTCGAGCCCCACGTTGGGCGCCAAAAAAGGACTGTCGTGGTTTGGCCTCAGCCAGCAACAAAGAACCACGCAGCCACTCGCACAACTCCCACAGTCGTGGAAAAAGAAATCGTCAGGGCAAAACTCGTGGGTTAAAATAATGGAATTTTAACAGAACAGCAATAGGAAAGATGAAAATTCGATTACAGTACCGCCACAAAGCACGCCGACCAGAACCACACTGCTGCAGCCCACCCCCAAGT
>NW_009646415.1:0-1338 GCF_000708025.1 Charadrius vociferus
CAAAAAGGAGGAAAGGGGGGATGGGGGAAACAGAAAGGGAGGCTAAGGGGAAAAAAGGAAAGGGGGGGAAGGGGGGACAGGCAAGGTGTAAAGATGGAAAAACAGCAACAAGAGAGGTGTAAAGAGAGGACGGGGGGAGAAAGGGGAAAGGAGGGACACGGCACGGGGAAGGACTTAAGTGGAAAGAGGGAACAAGGTGTGAGAAACGCTCGCTCACGTATAAAAATGTACAGAGGACAAAGTCTTCGAAGCAAAGATAAAAGTTTATTCTGCATCAAAATAAACGAGTCGGCTGAGTCGGGTGCCCCTCAAAAAGTGCACACCTTCTTACAAAATTTCCAGTATTTATGTCCTCTCCCCTTTCCCCATTGGTCACGTACTTCAGAGCACGCATTCTTTCACGACCGGTTAGCCTATTGTAAGCTAGTTCTCCTTTTAAGGAGTTGTTTTTCTGTTGTGCTGTCGACACACAAAATGGCTGTTCTAAAGGGCAGGTCATGACCCTGCCTGCGACGTCGACACACAAAATGGCTGAAGCAAAACAATTCCTGAGTTCTATCTCTCACAATCCATCCCCTTTGACTTATTACATTTTTGCTGAAGCCCATACATAGTCTCTTCATCTTGTCCTTCCTTCTTTTGATTTCTCTTCAACACCTTGATCTTCCGAGTTGCTATATTCTGCCGTGTGCAGCTGGTTACCTGCAGTCCTTAAAACTCTTCTTCTATTAACTCTATAACCCAGCGAATACACATATAACCCCCAGAAAATGCACATATAAGCATATACCCATGCATTCCTTCTAACCTGATAAAACATGGCATTACTAGCCTGTTCTGGTAGATGCCATTTATCGTAATTATCCTGTGCTCGTGTTGCCAGCCCGTAAATCTCTATAATACGCTGAGGGGGCCGCTCATCTTCCCCCCTAAGTTTACCCTATCTGAACTCCCAGCCCAGCTACTTGTGCTTCAGACAACAAGAAGAGCATTATGTATCCAATGTACCAATTTTGGGGAAAACCTTCGATATGCGTTCTGTTCACATGGTCCTTTCCATTTCTCATCCCCTTTCGGTACGTCATTCTGGGCTCCCACATACCCAACAATTACTTAGCTGTTTTCCTCCCCTAAGGCTACTAATTGATTAACTTTTTGGTTGAGGGATCATTACGAGGCTCATCAATACAAAGGCTCGGAGTCCACTAAGGTCTGGTATGGTTCTTTCCCCCATCCCTCAATGCCTACTGGGTTGCTGCCAGCAGCAGAGGTACAGATGGCGAATGAAGGAGCCAATCCAGTGTTGCCCTTAGCTTGATTCTTGTTACAGAGCCTCCC
>NW_009646415.1:1379-4973 GCF_000708025.1 Charadrius vociferus
CACTTCTATTACAATCTTTACTCCCTAGAACTAGAATCTCTCACCATTTACGTATACAACGAGTATAAATACCGCTTACAAATTTCTCTCAGAATGATGTTTTACTTTGAAAAGGTTTCCTTTAAGGGCTTACTTCCCTGGGCTACAGTCCATTCTCCAGGAGGTGGAACTACTGTCCCTTTTAACACGCGCCCACTTTCTTCTTCAATTCTTACGACTGCTTTCATTGTCAGAAGTACCGGAAAAGGTCCTTTTCACTTCTGGGTTAGAGTATCCTCGCTCCAGGATTTTACCAGCACGCAGTCTCCAGGTTGTATCTGATGCAGATTAAAGTCCGGGGGGGATCCACACCGTCTTAAGTCTGGAAGAGATTGGGTTATTCCCCCACGCAGCATTAATCTCGGTGATTGGTACACCGTCCTCTCTTCCCAAATATGGGAGACCAAACAACACTTCATACAGACACGCTCTTAAATCTTTGAACCATTTGGTCCATGGTAACTTGGTTTCTACCATCGGTTTACATTCATTTTCTTGACCCTGCCAGAGTTTTGAGGATGCCAAGACGTGTGCGGCGTATACATAAATTCTCCTTTGTCCCTATGATCTCATTTGTCCTCCATCAAGAACTTTTCTCATTACTTCCTTTCTTACTTTCTGGCAAATTAAACATCGGTCTGTAAGCTCCCAAACATCCACGAATTTCTCAAAAATTGGTCACACAAAACTTGAGTTCCCCAAAGAGTTTCGGACCATATTTAACATTTATCTCCCATCCCGTAAGACCCACTTGCCTTCCTGATTTTTTACACACCCCATCTTTTGGAGAGATTTAAGATTTGCATTTCATCATTATTTTTTTTCTAGAACCACTTCTTTTGCCTATTCGTCAGCCAGCCTATCACCTCTGGCTTCTAGAATATTCCCCTTCTGGTGCCCGGCCACATGCACCATTGCAATTTCTCTGGATTAATTCTTTTTCGCTAGAAGAGTTCCTTCTGTATTTTCTCAAAAATGTGATCCACCCCAAAGCCATACTCAGCCTCTGTATATATTGTTCCATTCCCCCCTTCCAATAGTTCTAGGGCCCGTTTCAATACATATTCCTCAATTTCCCCATAAATAACAGCCCTTCAATTACAGGATTACAGGTTGAAGCCCTCTCCTCCCTTCCAAAGATAAAGGGTACTGCTTTACATCCACAGGCTGACTTTCCTTTTTCCTACTTAAATAGCTGCACCACCATCTTCCTATCCTTTGGAACTACTCCAATCCCCAATGAAATTTATAAATCCTTCCCCAATAGCTTCGCTCCAGTTTCTGGTATCACTGTTAAGTCTTTACTATTTTCCTGGATCGTTACTTGTTCTACAATAGGGACTGAGAACCCTTCCCCTTTTACTCCGATCACTTTAGTTGTAAGTCTCCCCGTCTCATACCCTTGTGAGCTTTGTATTATACTTGACCTCTCAGCACCTGAATCTACTAAAAAAAACATATTCCTCCTTCTGTCTCATTGGTCATTCCCTTCTGAAATGTCCCTCCTTTCCACAATAAAAGCATCTCTTGGGGCCAACTTGCCACCCGGGTGGGGTCTCTCTTCGCCCTTGCTGGGTCCTAGAGCCCCCACATCCTGGTCCATAGGTGCCCCCCCCTTCCCACAGCTGGGTAGCCTCTCTTTTTCCTTCCCTCTCTCTGGTTGCCGCTTCATCACCTGCTCCACTGTAGCCACCATCAATTTGGTTTTAGCTTTTTGTTTCTCATCATCTCTTCTAACATACACCTTTTGGGCCTCCCGCAACAAATCATTTAAATCGCGGTCATGACAATCTTCCAACTTTTCCAACTTTTTCTTTATCTCAGGTCAGGCCTTTGTAACAAAATTGACTTTCAGTAGCTCTCGCCCTGCATCACTCCCAGGATCTATTCCTGAGTACTGTTGCATATTTTTCCTCAATCTTTCCAACCAATCTGTAGGGGGTTCATCCTTCTGTTGTTTACTCTCAAACGCCTTATCAAAATTCTGTCCCTTTGGAGCAGCCTCCCTTATCCCCCTGATGATCTTCGAAAATCAAACATACTATTTCTCCCTTCAACATTGTTCTGATCCCAAAAAGGCCTTGCTGTGGGGAATTTCTGCTCCCCTGGAATTCCTCTCTGCACATCAGGATGATTTTCCCGCTCCCAGATTCTAATCCCAGCAGCTCGAATCATTTGTTTTTCCTCTGGTGTAAACAGGGCTCCTAAAATAAACTGCATTTCATCCCAAGTATAAAGATTGGGGCCCAAAAACTGGTCAAGTTGTTCTGACAAACCTAAAGGATCTTCCAACAACTTTTTCATTTCCTTTTTAAATTCCCTAACCTCAGTACTGGTTAGAGGTACATTCACAAACCCCACACCTCCCGGAACTCCTGGCATAGGCACTTCTCTTAACGGGAACCTGTTTCCCCTGGATTCCCTTTTAGAAGGGGGTAAAGGGAAACTCTGGACGTCTTTTTTTCATCTGTTCCAGCTCTGTGACCCGGGGTCTTCGTAATTCCTCAAATACAGGGGCAGATGGTCATACAGGTCCCTCCCCTTCTTGTATGCTGTCTTCCCCTTCCTCCCTATTTTCCTGGGGCTCAGCCCAGGGGTTATATGGAGGTGGTAAATAATCTAAAGGCTCCCATTTTTCCTCCTTTCTTCTTTCCTTCTTTTCCTCAAAACCTTTTGCTATTAATAGAGGGTGCAACCCTCTCCAGCATAAAGCATATTCACACTCTTCTTGACTCGCAGGCTCTTTATTATTCACATATAAATTCAGAGCCTGACAAAGCCCGTCTTCCATCGATCCGAATTTTGGCCAATATAATGGGTCAGATCTAACGGGTTCTTTAACCCATTCAAACATACAGTATTGTATCATCTTTTTCTTATCCTTTCCCTGGGTGCAACCCTACCCCCAATTCCCCAGCATTACCCCTAAAGGACTGTCAGGTGGAATGCTCGAACCAGGATCCTCAGATCCCTCTTCTTGTTCAAAACCGGATTTCTCATCCTTTCCCTGGGTGCAACCCTACCCCCAATTCCCGAGCATTACCCCTAAAGGACTGTCTGGTGAAATGCTCTAACCCGGATCCTCCGATCCCTTTTACTAGGCCTATTTCCCGTTATCTCAGTCTCCCGCGGGACTTCCTTCACCTAGAACCCTTTCACTCTGCGCCCTGGTGTTCCTCTTCCTCGTGGAGCAGCACAGCCCACGTGGCACCCCTTTACCGGTCCCTCTCCTCGTGGAGAAGCCGAACCACACAGATCCCGCCCTCATGGAGCCCCTTTACCGGTCCCTCTCCTCATGGAGAAACCGAACTACGCAGATCCCGCCCACGTGGCGCCCCTCCTCACACAGAAGCCGAACCGGGCAGTACCCGCTCACGTGGCGCCGCTTTACCGGTCCCTAACTGCAGATCCCGCCTAGGTAGCGCCCCTTTAGCAGTCCCTCTCCTCACGGAGAAGCTGTTACTTGAGCAGATCCTGCTCACATGGCACCCTTTACCGGTCCTTCACCGCAGATCCCGCGCATATGGCGCCGCTTTACCGGTCTCTCTCCTCACA